>NW_020954557.1:16029188-16170108 GCF_900497805.2 Vombatus ursinus
TTTCTTTCTTTCTTTCTTTCTTTCTTTCTTTCTTTCTTTCTTTCTTTTTTTCTCTCTCTCTTTCTCTTTCACTTTTTATTTCCTTCTTTCACTCTTTCTTTCCATTATAGCTAATATGAAAATATGTTTTGCATAATTTCACAGGTATTATTGATATCACATTGTTTGCATTTTCAGTGGGTGAGGGAGGTATCTGAGGAAGGGAGATAACTTGAACTCAAAATTAAAAAGAAAAGAATTTTAAAAACAAATATAGGGGCATCTAGGTGGTGCAGTGGATAGAGCTCCAGCCTTGGAGTCAGGAGGACCTGAGTTCAAATCCAGCCTCAGACACTTGACACTTACTAGCTGTGTGACCCTGGGCAAGTCACTTAACCCTAACTGCCTCACCAAAATAATAATAATTAATAATAATAATAATAATAATTATATATATGTGTATATATAGAAATAAGTGAACAAAGTAAATAAATAAATGAAATTGATCGTGAGCATGTGTATCAGGAACATGTAGCCAGTGCTAGAAAAAGTGGCGAAGGAGGCTATATCACCAGAGGAAAGTCAGGTTTCATTAAGACTTAGTCGATGGAATGAGTGGGACAGGAAAGGACTTAAGATGAAGTGACATTTGTTGCCAATGACATTCCAGAAGTCACAGTAGAAGGGTTAAGTTGAGTTAGAATGAAACTTTGGAGTGGGAGGTCTGAGGGTGATGGGAATGAGAAGTTGAGTGGTAGACTATATGGAATGGGGTTTGGAGGATGATCTGCAGGAGTTTAGAGTCATTGGATATGATGCATAGGATCATGTGTGAGAATATTTATCTTTGAATGGAGGGGCTCACTCCTCCACCCTCAAAGGACAGACACAGAAGAAGATGGCCTGAAATGTGACTTTTCTTTGGACTGGAGATTCTCTATATCCTAGTGGGGAGTCTGGGCTAACAGCAGGAGATGGAAGATACCTTGTGATGGTACACATGGAAGTAGTTGTTTTAGAGCAGATGGAAAATATGTGGCCACTGGGCCCCATGGTTATGCATACCTAGTATGAGGCAAATATGTCATTTGGCATATGCATTTTGACCTCATATTATAAATTAGAGACATTTCTGAAAAAGGGAGAAAAGGCCAAAATTCACAACAAAACAGCAGAGTTCTAATATTCCTTTCATAAAATGGATGTTTTTTGAAATGACATTAGGATTACTAATTGCAATCTATTGGGCAACCAATATATATTTATATCTTCCAGAAAATATAAAAAAATTGCATAGATAGCTAAATGGACAGTTAATTTGAAAACATTAAGGCACAAATATATTACAGTGTATCACAAAGTAAATTTCTGTTTCATCAGAAGCACACATAAAGTTTATACATCTTATATTCAAAGGAGAGGGGAACTGAATATAGAACTGACCTAAAGGTATTGATCTCTCATACTTGCTGCTACTGGTTTATTTTGAAATCCTTGTCAAGTCATTCTCTTGCTCTAGTATGCTATAAAATTATGTCCAAAGTTCTCCCAAGGTTTATTTTCAGTAATTGTGTGAATGTCTAAGATGCTACATTTTTTATGGTCTTGGCCTAGGCTCTTGATATAGTGGTAGAAATCACTGAAGATACTTTGTGAGATTCAGAACTCAGGGTATGAAAGCAGTCTTTTATTTTCAATTTCTAATCAAATTGTTACTGTGGCTTTAAGTATAATAATATTATCATTATTAATATCACTATTGCGATTGAAAATAGTGATATTGAAAATATCAATATTATCAGTAATAACTGGTTATATAATAAAAGGAATACTTTGATTCTTAGTGTAACACTAGAAATCTGAAATACTGCTTGGGCCAGCAGAGAATTCTGAAAAGTCTCTCATTAAACTTCATGGAGAATTCCAGACAATAGAGGATTGCCTTAACTCAGAATGGAGGTTCCAGAAAGAACTAACAGTCTTCAATTATTGGAAGAATAATATTATTTTTCCTAATTACATTGAGGGAAGAGGTCATTGAAGGACGTATCAACTTAGAAATTTACACAAGACTGAAACACAGGCCAACAGAAGAGGATAGCATAGAATCCCAATCTCTATTTCCAGCATTTTCTCCTAAGACACTCACATGATAGCTATAGAATGAATAAATGGAGCAAAACTGTCTTTTCATTTAGATGGAACTTTTATCTTCAGAGTTGTCGGGCCACTTTCAGATGCACATAGCAAATATTTAAAATTAAATTACGCTCTCGTGGCTGTCCATTAATTATGATTGGAATGTGACAGACAGAAGATTCTAACCATGAACAATAGTTCATTATAAATAAACTGACATTAATTGCTTCTCTAGTAGTAGAAAGACTATACAAACTTGAGGGAGAAAATCTACTATTTTGGATTTTCAATTGCTCCACTACCCTGTATGCCACTAGGATATTTAGAGTTGTAGAATGTTTGAGCTAGTATGCAGGTTCCTTAGGAATCATGTAGTCCAAACCTTTTACTTTA
Organism: Vombatus ursinus; assembly: GCF_900497805.2. Taxonomy (NCBI): domain Eukaryota; kingdom Metazoa; phylum Chordata; class Mammalia; order Diprotodontia; family Vombatidae; genus Vombatus; species Vombatus ursinus. The sequence goes on from NW_020954557.1 coordinate 16,031,700, forward strand.
TAGACAAGGAAAATGAAGCCTGAAAAGTTTTAACAATCATACTAAAAATATGGGACAAAGCTGAGATTTCCAGGAAAAAAAACAATAAAACATTACTTATCCAACATTATTGGGGAATTAATTCTAGATAACTTTCTTGGATGACTGAGGACATAGAAGTATGACAAACTGATCCTTTAGGCTCTAGAGTATTACTGAAATAGAATTGACTATTTGTATCTCCTTCCCTCCTTAGTCCCCCTCCCCCATCTACACATACTACATTTTGTTTGTTTGTTGTCCTTTATACTTGATGGACAAAATGACATCACTATGTTGGAGTCACGGTATAGCGTGACCAACTTAGGTAGATCAGACCAATATGAGCTTGAAAGGCTCTTCAACAGGTCAGGCATAAATAGTCCATGTGAACATTTGGAGTGGAGATGTCTCTAAATTTGCACATCTCACATTTCTTCTGATCTACTGCAATTCTGCTTTGCTTATAGAACACAGTGACTTTTTTGATCTCAGTACTCTATGCTGGGTAGTCCTGTGTCAGTGTCTCCCATGTCTTACAATCAATCCCAAAGTGCTTCAGAGAGACCTTGAGAGTGTCCTTCTACTGCTTCTTATGACCTCTATGTGAGTGCTTGCCTTGTGACAGTTCTCTCTAAAACAGTCTTTTAGTCAAATGTACATTTGACATTCGAACAATGTGGCCAGCCCACTCACTGGAGTTAGAGTTTGAATGCTTGGCAGTTCATTTTAAGAAAGCACCTCAGTGTCTGGTATCTCATTTTGCCAGGTGATCTTCAAAATCTTCCTAAGACAATTCAGATGGAAGTAATCAGTTTCCTGGCATGACACTGAGGCATATAGCAATGAGATTAGCCCAGTGTCTCTGTAGACCTTCAGTCTGGTAGGCAACCTAACACCGCTTTCCTTCAGAGACTCCCAAATACTGAGTTAGCTCTGGAAATACATGCATCAACTTCATTATCTATGTATACATGCCTGGAAAGTATACTGCCAAGGTAAGTGAACTTATCCACAGCATTCAAAATTTCTCAATTTACTGTAAGCAATGGTTCCATGTATGAATGGTATATTGTTGGCTGGCAGAGAATCTCTATTTTCTTGGCGTTAATTATCAGGTCAAAATTAGCACAGGTAACAGAGAATTGATCCATACTCTGTTGCATCTCAGTCTCAGAGGCTGCATTGACTGCACAATTATCTGCAAACAAAAGGTCATGCACCAGTTCTCCCTCCACTTTAGTCTTGGCTTATAGCCTTTTCAAGTTAAAACAATTTACTATCAGTGCAGTAGCTGACTGATGCCATTTTCATCCTTGTTGAAGGCGTTTGACAATATCACTGAAAACATCATGCTAAAAAGCATAGGAACAAGCACACAGTCCTCTTCCACCCCATTGGTGACTGGGAAAGCTCACGAACATTGTCCATTATCCAGAACCCATGAAAGTATGCCCTCATGAAACTAACATACAATACTGATAAACTCCATGAAAAATTTTGCCATGACTTTCCACAAGTCTTCTCAACTGACAATATCAAAGGCCTTGGTCAGATTGACAAATGTTGTGTACAGCCGTCTGTTCTGCTCCTGACATTTCTCCTGGAGTTATCAGGCTGCAAACACCATATTGACCATTTCTTGGCCCTTTCTGAAACCACTCTGCTCTCAGGTAGATGTCCATATTCCAGGTGAAGGACCAGTTATTGGACTCCAATCAGCGTCTTGTCAGCCATGACTAAGAGAGAGAGATGCCTCTGTGATTGTCACAGGACAACCTATTTCCTTTTCCTTTTCCTTTATGGAAATGGACAGTGGAGGCATCCTTGAATTCCTGGGTGATAACCTCATCTTGAAATATAACCTAGGGGCAGCTAGGTGGTGCAGTGGATAAAGCAACAGCCCTGAAGTCAGGAGGACCTGAGTTCAAATCCGGCCTCAGACCAAACACTTGACACTTACTAGCTGTGTGACCCTAGGCAAGTCACTTAATCCCAATTGCCTAAAAATAATTAAAAAAACATTTCAATCAGTTTTTATATGAACAGTGGACCCCTTGCCTTGTAAATCTCAGCTGGAATAGAATCAGCACCAGACACTTTGCCACATAAGAGGAGTCTAATGGTATTTGATTTTTCTTCAGTTAGAAGTTCTGCTAGAGAGGGATTAACTTACATGACCCCTAAGGCTGTCCCATCCAGGGCTACTGTTATATAACTGTCTGTTTACCCCCACCTGCCACCCAATAGATGGCAGAACTTTTCTTTCTCTGTCACTGGCTCTCTTTTTCCTTGTCACTGTCATCTCCTCATTGCTTACTAATTTCCCTGCATTTAATCTATATCAACTGTTCTACCACTTTTAAGCTTTGCTGCCAAAGCTGTCACTACTCTATCTGCATTGCCTGGATTATGTGAGAAATAAATTGGACTTCTAGAGATACTGCCAGAAAGTCAGAAAGGTTTTTTTTTCTTTTTTGGCTTCTGGTTGATAAACCAACTAGTCACAGCATGTGAGAGATACTTGGGCTGGTTCTTTGATTCTTCTCAAATGTATCTGGAATGGCTTATGATCTAATGACTATTTTTTTTTTTTTGCTGTCAGAGGTATTTAAAAAAATGCCCTTTGCCGGTGAATAGAAAACTGGTCTTTGGATAAATGGAGTTCTATCCCAATCCTAATCTTTTCAATATGATTTAGAAACCATATACCTTAAAATTCCAAAGTGAAGGTGAAATATTTGTAATATATATATCTTTTATCAAAAAGTTAAGCCACATCAACAAGTATTTCTTAAGTGCTAACTATGTGCTGTGCATTGTATTAAGCACTAGAGATACAAAAAAAAGAAGAAAAGAGAAACCAAAAACAGTAACAAAAGTCTTCCTAGTATTAAAATGTATATATTCATATAGTCATAATAACTCACCTGTATATAATCATATAAGAAGTATAAAATGTTTTCTTAAAAAACTTCTATGTTAGTAGTACAACTATAATTTTCTCAATTTTATATATACAGACACTTGAGACTCAAATAGCCTAATTGCCCAAAATCACAAAGCTAGTTAGTGAGCCAGAACTAAACCAAGTTTTTTGAGTTGTAGTCCAGTGATCATTCCATATTTCCTCTTCAATGGGAAATGCATTTTATAGAACTATATACTAATAGACAGAATAAAAGAAAACCAAGGGAGATAAAGGTCTTATGGATAAATCTGTACCAATAATTTTTTCTATTTTTTATCTTCAAAAAAGTACTGTATGCAGTACTCCTAATATCTGTGAATGTCAAATTCTTCAACTCTGTGCATGCTATTAGCAAACTCTCTTGTACTTCCTAAATTTAATCACAAAGGAATGAGTAACAGAGGGCAATCCTCAGGTGGGAGTCATTTGGAACAAGTTGGCACAACCAGAGTCAGATAAGGCACCTTATGATAAGAAAGATTAAAGTAGAAAGTTTAAGACAAGGATGCATTTTTAAAATCATCATGGGAAAGAAGAAAAACATAGGGGGAACTTTGATCAATGACAGTGATGAAAACATGAATGACTTCAATCAAAACCACCTCCAGCATTTTATAAAGTGGGAAAACTAAATTACAGTAGTATAGGCAATCCATATTGGCAGCAAACAGTAATAGACAAGAATGAAAAAGCAGGATGGTCAAATGCAGCTATTCTCTGACATACAAATTTTATTTTAACTGCATATCAATTATGAACTAAGAGTCAGATTAATTTTACAGGTAGATAGAATTATATAGATGTCCTCATCATTTGATGCAACTGAAACATTCTTTTGATATCCACAAAACAGGGAGACAGATATTTCATAACAACAAACAAACAAACAAGATCAAGAGAAACAAAACACTTTATTTACTGGGCTGATGAAACAATTGCCATGGATTGATATGGTCTATTTGTGCAAAGGTGAGTGATCCCTATAGTGTCCTGGAATATAAACATGACTTTGGCTCTGGAATTTCTTTCAAAAATTTCATCTCTCTTTATAAAAAAGGTAGTTATGAACTTTTGCCTCCTATGTACAAGGTTACACCACAGGTCTACTCTTACCATCTTCACTATTCAGTCTAAATTTCTTGGAGAGGTTATAGAATGAAAAATAAAATTTGGGCAAAAGTCATGAGCAACTCAATGTGAAGGGACAATAAAAAACTAGAAACTGTGGTCAAGATTGAGGTAACCCATGGATTAAACTTTTTTAAGTATTTATTTTTAAAAAATTTCCCCAGTTACATGTAAAAACAATTTTTAACATTCATTTTTAAAATTTGAGTTCCAAATTATTTCCCTTCCTCCCTCCCCACTCCCCTCATTGAGAAGGCAAGCAGTTTGATATAGGTTATATGTGTGTAGTCACATGAGACATTTCCATAATAGTCATGTAGTGAAAGAAAACAGACAAAAAACTCAAGAAAAATAAAGTTAAAAAAAGTATGCTTTAATCTGTATTCAGACACAGTCAGCTCTTTATCTGGGGATGGACAGTATTTTTCATTGTAAGTCCTTCAGAGTTGTCTAGGGTCATTGTATTGCTGAGAAAAGCTAAGTCATTTACAGCTTATCTTCTTACAATGATGCTATTACTTTGTACACAGTACATTTCATTTTGCATCAGTCCATGCAAGTCTTTACAGGTTTTTTCAGAGAGCATCCTGCTCATCATGTCTTATAGTACAATAGTATTCCATCATAATCACATACCATAACTTGTTCAGCCATTCCCCAATTGATGGGCATCCCCTCAATTTCCAGTTCTTTGCCCACATAAATGAGCTGCTTTAAATATTTTGTACATATAGATACTTTCCTTTATTTTAATCTCTTTTGTGATACAGACCTAATAGTAGTATTGTTAAGTCAAAGGGTATGCATGGCTTTATAGCCCTTTTGGGCTAATTTCAAATAGCTCTATAAAATGGTTGAATCAGTTCACAACTCCACCAACAGTTCATTAATGTCTCATTTTTCCTGCATCCCCTCCAACGTTCATCATTTACCTTTTCTGTTCTTTTTTTTCCCTAGTTTATTTTTTTATTTTATTTTATTTTTAATGGTAATTTTTATTTATTTTTTGTTTTCAACATTTACTTCCACAAGATTTTGAGTTCCAAATTTTCACCCCATCTCGACCCTCCCCCCACCCCAAGATGGCATACATTCTGAATACCCCTTCCCCTAGTCTGCCTTCCCTTCTATCTCTCCCCCCTTCTCTTATCCCCTTGCCCTTCAATTTTCCTGTAGGGCAGGATGGATTTCTGTACCCCTTTTTCCTATATTTCTTATTTCCCAGTTGCATGTGAAAACTTTTTTTTAAACATGTGTTTTTAAAACTTTGGGTTCCAAATTTTCTCCCTTCCTCCTTCCCCACCCACCCTCATTGATAAGTCAAGCAACTAAATATAGGTTATATATATGCAGTTATGCAAAACGTTTCCATAGTAGACATGCTGTGAAAAACTAACTCTATTTCCCTTAATCCTATCCTACCCTCCTTTTATTCTATTCTTTCTTTTGACCCTCTCCCTTCTCATCAGTACTTGCTGTTGATTACCCCCTTTCCCAATCTGCCCTCCTCTCTATCATCCCCCTACTTTCTTGTCCCCTTCCCTTTCCCCCTATTTTCCTGTAGGGTAAGACAGATTTCCATACCCAATTGAGTGTGTATGTTATTCCTTCCTTAAGTCAAATCTTATGAGAATAAGATTCACTCATTCCCTCTCACGTTCCCCTGTTTCCCCTCTGCTGTAAGAGCCTTTTCTTTTCTGTATTTTTTTTGTGAGATAATTTATCCCATTCTACCTCTCCTTTTCTCCTTCTCCTAGTATAATCCTCTCTCACCCTTTCATTTTATTCTACAGCTATGACCCCTTCATTTTCAACTCACCCTGTGCCATCTCTCTATCTATCTATCCATATCTATATATACATACATATAATTTTTTCCCCTCCAACTACCCTAATACTGACAAAGGTGTCATGAGTTATAAATATCATCTTTCCTTGCAGGAATGTGAACAGTTCAACCATAATAAGTCTGTTATGATTTTCTCTTTCCTGTTTACCTCTTCATGTTCCACTTGAGTGTTGTATTTGAAAATCAGATTTTCTATTCAGCTCTGGTCTTTTCATGAAGAATGCTTAAGAGTCCTCTATTTCACCGAATGACCATTTTTTCCCCTGCAGGACTACACTCAGTTTTGCTGGGTAGGTGATTCTTGGTTGTAATCCTATCTCCTTTGCCCTCCGGAATATTATATTCCATGCCCTGTGGTCCCTTAATGTAGAAGCAGCTAGATCTTGTGTGATTGTGTTTCCACAATACTTGAATTGTTTCTTTCTGGCTGCTTGTAATATTTTCGCCTTGACCTGGGAACTCTGGAATTTGGCCACAATATTCCTAGGAGTTTTCCTTTGGTGATCTCTTTCAGGAGATTGGTGGATTCTTTCAATTTCTATTTTGCCCTCTGGTTCTAAAATATCAGGGCAGTTTTCCTTGATCATTTCTTGAAAGATGATGCCTAGGCTCTTTTTTTGATCATGGCTTTCAGATAGTCCAATAATTTATAAGTTCTCTCTCCTGGATCTATTTTCCAGGTCAGTTGTTTTTCCAATGAGATATTTCACATTGTTTTTTAATTTTTCATTCTTTTGGATTTGTTTTAGAGTGTCTTGATTTCTCATAAAGTCACTAGCTTCCAATTGCTCTACTCTAATTTTAAGGAAGTATTTTCTTCAGTAATCTTTTGGACTTCCTTTTCCATTTGGCCAATTTTGCTTTTTAGGGCATTCTTCTCCTCATTGGCTTTTTGGATCTTTTTTGCCATTTGGGTTAGGCTGTTTTTTAAGGTGTTATTTTCCTCAGTATTTTTTTGGGTCTCCTTTAGCAAGCTGTTAACTTGTTTTTCATGATTTTCTTGCAACACTGTTTTTCCTCTACTTCTCTTACTTGCTTTTCAAAATCCCTTTTGAGCTCTTCCAAGGCCTGGGACTGATTCATGTTCTTCTTGGAGACTTTGGATGTAGGAGCTTTGGCTTCATTGTCTTCTTCTGGTTGTATGTTTTGATCTTCTTTGTCACCAAAGTAAGATAATATAGTCTTTCTTTTTGCGCTGCTTACTCATGATCCCGGCCAATTACTTGAGTTTCAAACTCTTTGTTAAGGTAAAAGTCTGCTTCCGATGTGTAGAATGTACTGTCCCAAGCTTTGGGGGTTTGTGAAGTTGTTTTCAGAGGCACTTCTAGGGACCTGAAAATTTTCAGTTCTTCCAAGGTGCTATGATAATGGGCAAGGTATTTTCTCTCCACTGCCACAACAAGCTTCACCACACCAACGTTCCTCCTTGCCCCAGGACAGCCTCTCAGAACTGTGACCTAGATCCAAGCACTGGAAAATCAAGAGATTCCTGCCTCAGCACTGGTAAAGAGATCCCTGCAATCCCCCTCTGATCAGTCACTTGATTCCCCCTCAGTCTGTGGGCCAGAAGCTCAGGAGGCAGCTGCTGCCCCAGAGGCCATGCTCAGAACTTGCGACTGAGACCTAGCTTCTCTTTCACTGCAGACACAGACTTTTCCCACTGACCTTCTAACTTTTCTTTGGCATTCATGGGTTGAGAAGTCTCTAAACCACCACAGCTGACTGTGATTCAGTCCTTCAAGGATTGCTCCAGGTTCGCTGCGGCCTGCGCACTTATGCCAAACTGCACTCCTCTCCCCGCCTGGCACGATATACCTTTCAGATCAATCATCCAGGCTGTCTTTGGCTGGAAATTTGTTTCACTCTGTCTTTTTGTGTGTTCTGCTGCTTTAGAATTTGTTTAGAGCCATTTTTATAGGTATTTGGAAGGGTTTGGGGAAGAGCTCCAGCAAGTCACTGCTTTCCCTCTGCTATCTTGGCTCTGCCCCTCCTTTTCTGTTCTATTAGCCAATTTAATAGGTATGAGGTAGTACCTCAGAATTGTTTTAATTTGAATTTCTCCATTCAATAGTGAGAGTATTTTTTTAATATGACTGTAGATAGCTTTGATTACTTCACCTGGAAACTGACCATATCTTTTGATTATTTATCAATTGGGGAATGGCCATATTAAATTTTTAAAGACTGAGAAACACATTGAACTCACTCAGCTTTGGTTCTCATCAGCTTTATTAGTATTTATTGAGTATCTACTCTATACATAACACTGAGTAGGCTATTGTAATTACAATGCCCTGACTTAGACACATTCTCTTTATGCAATGAGGGAAATGAAACTGGGATAGTTCAATTATTTATCCCTGACCCTTAGATTCTCAATTTTTCTTTAATCTCAGACAGGATATAAATGTAATGGAATACGATTGTGCTATGAGAAAGGATGAACAGTCTGACTTCAGAAAAACCTAGAAATACTTGTATGGTCTGATTCTGAGTGAAGTTAACAGAAATAGGAGAACATTATACACAATAACAGCCATGTTATGCAATGACTAATATTGATAGGCTTAACTCTTCTCAGCAATACAAGGATCTAAGAGATCTCAAAGCTGTCATGATGGAAAATGCTATCCACAAAGAAGAAAGAACTATGGAGTTTGAATGCAGATCGAAGCATACTATTTGCTATTTTTTTCCTTTCTGTTGTGTTTTGTTTCCTCTGTCTGGTGGTTCCTCCTATTGGTTCTAATTCTTACTTACAACATGACTAATGTGAAAATATGTTTAATAGGAATGTATATGTATAGCCTATATCAGATTGTGCACCATCTTGGGGAGGGAGGTGAGGAGGGTGGGGGAGAAAAAGTTAAAACTCAAAAGCTTATGGATGTTATTGTTGATAATTTAAAATAAATTAATTTAAAACAAAAAAAAAAAACAAAAGAAGTCAGGGATTGCCTCTTCTCAGAAGGTGTTTCTACTCTCCCGAGTTGTTAGTGGGGACGTGATGTATCTACTTTTGTGTGAATATTTTATGCCTTCCCAGTACAATTTCTAGGCCAATAAGAATCTGGGGAAAAATTCACAATGTGGCTTTAAAAACTTATATCCAGATATCTATTCTTTAATGATAAGATGTTTTTGACCCATATAATTAAGAGTTCCAGAAATTATTCAATGAAAAAGCTATCATCATTATAACATGAAAGTAATTTTGGCTATTCTAAGACTGTGTATGAATTAAAAAAAAAATGGCATTTCCCAAAAGGCTTGAAAGACTTCAAGCAACTTTCTATGACTCTGTAAAATTTAAGGTGCAGTAGAACATAGTGTGGTGCAGTGTGTATTTTTTGTTATTTCCCCAACACCTTGCCCAATGACTTAGTACTTTTTGTAGTTTGAATTGAATTGAATTGTTGTTCTGGTAAGGATTATGTGCCTAAGAACAAGTTAAGTTTGGAAAAGTTCATCTCCATAAGTTGTCCACCAGGTTATGTTTTTTTTTTTGTTTGTTTATTTTTTGCTACAACAGCTCCTGAAATAGTCTACTATTACTGTATACATATATACATGTATATTTCAAGATGAAATAAATTCTAACTGAAAAATAAGAGACAGTAATGAAAGAGTAGTGAAGTCTGCTGAATTGATGGAGGAAGTTGGTGAGAAAGGTATTTTACATGCAACATATGATGAAAGAGAGATTCATTAGTTACGTTTCAGGTGGAGTATGTAAATTGTAAAAATACTTTCTATTAGTAGTAAAATTTATAAATAGGACCTTAAACTGATGATAGAATTTTGACTATTGCATGTTATGAATGAATGAAAAAAGCATTTACTGAGTGATGACTATGTCCTAAGCACTATGCTAAAGACAGGATACACATACAAAAACAAATATAGCCCTCAAGCAGCTTACATTCTAATTGGGGAGACAACATACAAAGGTGTCTAGTAGTCATGCAGAAACACTTTGGTTAGAAAGCTATAGAGATTATAAATGGGGCAATAGGGGAGTAAATTAACAGATTATCTCGAAACGATGACTGAGTTAATTTTATTGTGATTCATGGTTCCAGTGTTGTGGTGGTTGTGTGGATAGAAAGGTAGTTGGCAAAATTATGGAGGAGATGGCTAGGAGAGTAGGGAGAAGAGTGGCTTTCTTGAAGAAATGGTCCAGTAGAGGTAGTAACCAGTGAGGACAAGGAAACGGCCTACTCTGTTGCCCCTTTACTTCCTCAAACCCCAACTACAACCAACATAGATGTCATAGTCTGTACCATCTAAACCTTAACATCCTCTAATCTTAATGGAGAGACCAAGCATCTTCATTGCATTTTATTTGTTTTTCTATATACAATGCTATTTTATCTAAATTAATAAGTGTGATAGGTGTTTTGCTCATGCCCAGATCACCTAAGCTCATTTCACCCACATGGAAGACTTGACATCTGCTTCGGAAGAACAAGAGAACTAGCACATACATGGACATTCTACATTTGTCTATTACATGGTTGAAGCTATGTTTTTCCTTTGGTTGTGTAACAGTAACTGTCTGCATCTTTAAAACTACCTGATTGATCAAAATCACCTCCCTACTTTCCTTGCATTTGCTTCTAGAAGTGAAAGACTTCTTCATTCATAACAGATGATACCATGTGGTAAATGGGTAGGGTCAAAAGGCCAGCTCCTTATCTCCTTAAGATGAAATGGGCATGGGGCTTTGATTTCACTTGTCCTTTTCAGTTAGAGGAAAAACCCAAGATCTTGAGCCATGGGTGTCCCAGAGTACCAGAATACGTCAGATGTAACCCAGCAGGAAAGCCCTAAGATGAAATGTCTGAGAAGCTAGGCAAGAAGGGTTTTTGACTTGAACGTGGTAGGTTTAATGTCATCTGGTAACTGAGTAAAGGCTGTAAGCCTAATTCAGCTCTTCCACCCAGAGACTAAGGTGTTATAGGGGGAGTTATGCTACATCATTGATGGGAAAATATGTACATATGTTTGTTCTTGCTATGTATGTGAAGAAAATATACCTTTGCAAAAGCTAATCTGATATTAAGTAGTTAAGTGGAAGTGGGGTGCTAGTCAGCAGTGTCAAATTCTACACAGAGGTCAAAAGGTATGGGATTAAGAAATGTTTATCATATTTGTCAATTAAGAGATTTTTGATAAGTTTGGAGAGTTTCAGTTATCTCTGTTTGTATCATAGTCCTTTATTAGATTATAAGGTTCAGGAACCTTCTTGCCTTTTTTATATTTTGTGTGTTTCCCAGTCACTGGCATTCTTCAAACTTCTTAATCATACTGTCCTGTGAAGCATTGTGATGCATTTTGCAATGCCTGCTTGACTATAGGTAAATTTTTCTTTCTCCTTTTTTTCCAACTCTAAATCTCTTTTTAGTCCTCATTTAGATATTTTCTTTACTTAATATGTTGCTTCTACTTGAAGATATTTAAAAGAATACTATGAAGGAAAAAAAAGAAATTAGTTCTTTTAATCCTTTAAAAGGTCTATTAGCTTTATTTATGCTTTTTCTATTCTGTGCTATAGTTATTATAGATTAATTGATCACATAATTGTATATATGGCATATCTGCTAAGGTAGATTGTAATCTTCACAAGGACCCAAACTATGGCCTAATGACCTTTGTATCTCCTACCATAGATCTGCAGAAAATAAGTACTTGTTCAATCATTATCAAATACTTGTTGAATGAGTGAGTCTTAAGAAGTTGGCCCCGAATGGCCAAAGAAAAAATTTATGAAATCATATATTTAAAAAAATCTTGCATAAAAAGTTATAAGGGAGAAATAGAGAGAACTATTTAGATCTTTAGGTGATTGATTTTGAGAAATGTATAAATGAAGAAAACATTATAAAGCTCCAGATGAGTCGGGAAAGATATAAATGAAGGTGAATTTGATTAAGTATTTTGTGTTGATATCAGGGAAATGGTATATCTATATAGATTGGATAATAGTACGGTTAGGAGGATTCAGAACTGGTTGAATGGCCAGACTCTAAGAGGTATTCAGTTATTAATAATTATCAAGATGGCAGAAGATTTCCATTGGACTTGCTCACAGCTCTTCATTTGGTCCTATACCTGTTTAATATTTTGGTCAATGATAGTCATAAAGGCATATTTGGCATGCTTATCAGATTTGGGGTTGATACAAAGCTCCAGGTCATAATAAACACTTTTCTGACAGTCATGATCCAAAAACACCTTGCTTGACAAGCTACAACACTGGGAATAATGTAGTAAGATGAAATTTAATAGAGATAAGTTTAAATTATTATATTTGGGTTCAAGAGATCAACTTCACAATAAAAATATGGGGAGGTACATATTAAAAGCAAAATATCTGAAGAAATGATCTTAGAATTTAAATGGAAGCAAGTACAATGTAAGCCAACAATGTGAATATGACAGCCAAAAAAGCTCATACAGTTTTGGGCTATATTGAGAGTAATAGAGCCTAGGAATGAGGAAAGGGGAGACAAGGAGATAACCTTATTGCACTCTGCCCTTTACATAACAAATCTGGAGAATTGTGAACAGTTGTGGATGCCACAATTGTGGAAGGAGAACAAGGAGAGGAGGGTAAGCAGGGTAATTCCTTGCTATATGATTATTACTTAAATGATCATCATTAGTCTTGAGAAGTAAAGATTCTTGTTTGGGTTGAGATGTGTGAGGGTGTGGGGACAGAGGGGAGATGGATGGGATAGCTGCCTTCAAGTATTTGAAGAGTTGTCATTGGAAGAAATATTAAACTTCTTACAACTTATTCTATCTCTGGATGTAGAAACTAAGCTTCAGAAAGGTTAAATTTACCCAAGGTCAAATAATAGAAGAATAGTAATTCATGAGAGTTTAAAAAAACCCTGAAAATGGAAGCGATATTGTAAAAATTAAAGAAATAGTGCAAAAAAAGCTTTAATTAAAATGTTTGGAAATTTTTTTTTCAGATAAAATGTTATGTTCAGAAGGCATTATTTTGAGTGAAGAATATTTTTCAAATCATCCAGCCATTTTATATTTATACACCAGGCAAATCACTTTAATATGGGGGATTACCTTTGCTTGTGATATTTCTCTCAGCCTGGAAAGTTCCCCTCCCCTTGACTTATCTCTACCTGCCTAATTTCTGCCTAACCTTCAGGATATTTTATATTACATGCACAAATATTTTATGTTACATAAAATGTTACATGAACCATCCATTTAAGAATCTGTTCCTCCTTTGGGTTATAATAGAATTATTTCTGTATCTTTCCTATAGCACTTAATCATATTCTGTCAGATATGAACATCTTTATTATTTTTTTTGATTTATCAACAATCACTTCCATATGCTTTTGAGTTTAAAATTTTTCTCCCCCTTCTACTCCACCACCCTCCCCAAGATGGCACACAATCTGATATAGGCTATACATATACATTCCTATTAAACATAGTTTCATATTCGTGATGTTATAAGTAGAAATTAGAGCCAATAGGAGGAGCCACCAGAAAGAGGAAACAAAACTTAACAGAAAAGAACAAAAAATAGCAATTCAAATTCCATATTTCTTTCTCTGGATGTGGATAGCATTTTCCATCATGAGGCATTTGGAGATGTCTTAGATCTTTGTATTGCTGGGAAGGGTTAAATTTATCAATATTAGTCATCACACAACATGGCTGTTGTTGTGTACAATGTCCTCTTGGTTCTGCTCACTTCACTCAGCATCAGATTATACCAGTCTTTCCAGGTTTTTCTGAAGTCAGCCTGTTCATCATTTCTTACAGCACAGTAGTATTCCATTACATTCATATACCAAAACTTGCTCAGCCATTCCCCAATTGATGGCCATCCTCTCAATTTCCAATTTGTTGCTACCACAAAAAGAGCTGCTATGAACATTTTTGTACATGTGGGTCCTGTTCCCATTTGTATGATCTCTTGGGGATACAGTCCTAGAAGTGTGATTGCTGGGTCAAAGGATATGCACACTTTTATAGCCCATTGGGCATAGTTCCAAATTGCTCTCCAAAATGGTTGGATCATTTCACAACTCCACCAACAATGCATTAGTATTCCAATTTTCCCACATCTTCTTCAACATTTATCTAACTTGCCCTACAGGCAGTAGGAGGGAAAAGGGGAAAGAAAGGGAGGGGGGAAAGAAAAGGGAGGGGGGATAGAAGGAAAGGAAGAAGCAGTAAGGGTAAAGGGGAAGAAAAGGGAAAGGGCTAATAGAAAGCAGGAGGGACTGAAGGAGGTGGTGGTCAAAAGCAAAACACTAGTGAGGAAGGGAAAGGAGAAAGGGGAAAGAAAAACATAAACATGGGGGAAGAAGGATGGAGAAAAAGACATATATTAATCATAACTGTGAATATGAATGGGATGAACTCTCCCATAAAATGGAAGCAGATAGCAGAATGGATTAAAAACTACAATCCTATAATATGTTGTTTACAGGAAACACATTTGAAAAAGAGTGACACACACAGGGTAAAGGTAAAAGGCTAGAGCAGAATATATTATGCTTCAGCTGAAGTAAAAAAGCAGGGGTAGCAATCCTGATCCCAGACAAAGCAAAAGCAAAAATATATCTTATCAAAAAAGATAAGGAAGGAAACTACATCCTGCTTAAAGGCACCATAGACAATGAAGTAATATCATTACTAAACATATATGCACCAAATGGTATAGCATCCAAATTCTTACAGGAGAAGTTCAGGGAGTTACAGGAAGAAATAGAGAGTAAAACTATACTAGTGGGGGACCTCAAGCTCCCCCTCTCTGAACTAGATAAATTTAAACCACAAAATAAACAAGAAAGAAGTTGAGGAGGTGAATAGAACATTAGAAAAGTTAGCTATGATAGACCTCTGGAGAAAACTGAATGGGAATAGAAAGGAATACACTTTTGTCTTGGTGGTATATGGCACATACACAAAAATTGACCATGTACTAGAGCATAAAAACCTCACAACCCAAGCTGAAAGTCAGAAATATTAAATGCATCCTTTTCAGATCATGATGCAATGAAAATCATATGTAATAAAGGGCCATGGAAAGATAGACTAAAAATAATTGGAAACTAAATAATCCTAAAACACAATTGAGTCAAACAACAAATCATAGAAACAATCAATAATTACATTTAAGAGAATGACAATAATGAGACAACATACCAAAACTTTTGAGATGCAGATAAAGCAGTTCTTAGGGGAAGTTTTCTATCTTTAAATGCTTACATAAATAAAATAGAAAAAGAAGATATCAATGAATTGGGCATACAACTAAAAAAACTAGAAAAAGAACAAATTAAAAATCCTCAATTAAATCCCAAATTAAAAATATTGAAAACCAAAGGAAAAATTTAAAAAATTGAAATTAAGAAAACTATTGAACTAATAAATAAAACTAAGAGCTGGTTTTATGAAAAAAAAAACAATAAAATAGATAAGCCTTTGATTAATTTAATTAAAAAAAAGAAAGAAGAAAACCAAATTACCAGTATCAAGAATGAAAAGGGTGAAGCTACCACCAAGGAAGAGGAAATTAAAACAATAATTAGGAACTATTTTGCCCAACTATATGCCAAGAAATTTGACAATATTAGTGAAATGGATAAATATTTGCAAAAATATAAATTGCCCAGATTAACAGAAGAGGAAGTAAAATACTTAAATAACCCTATCTCAGAGAAAGAAATTGAACAAGCCATTGATGAACTCCCTAGGAAAAAATCTCCATGGCCAGATGGATTTACATGCAAATTCTAGCCAACATTTAAAGAACAATTAATTCCAATTCTATGTAGACTATTTGGGAAAATAGGTGAAGAAGGAGTCTTACCAAATTCTTTTTATGATACAAATATGGTGCTGATACCTAAACCATGAAATGTCAAAACAGAGAAAGAAAATTATAGACCAATTTCTCTAATGAATATAGATGCAAAAATTTTAAACAGAATATTAGTAAATGCATTACAGCAACTTATCACAAGAATAATACACTATGACCAGGTAGGATTTATATCAGGAATGCAGGGCTGGTTCAATATTAGGAAAACTATCAGCATAATTGATCATATCCACACCAAAACTAACAGAAACCACATGATCATCTCAATAGATGCAGAAAAAGCTTTTGGATAAAATACAACACCCATTCCTATTAAAAACACTAGAGAGAATAGGTCTACATGAAGTCTTCCTTAAAATAATAAATAGCATCTATCTAAAACCTTCAACAAGCATTATATGTAATGGGGACAAGCTAGAAGCATTTCCAATAAGATTGGGGGTGAAACAAGGATGTCCATTATCACCACTGCTGTTCAATATTGTACTCGAAACATTAGCTTTAGCAATAGGAGAAGAAAAATAAATCAAAGATATTAGAATAGGTAAAGAAGAAACAAAGCTATCACTGTTTGCAGATGACATGATGATATACTTAGAGAATCCTAGAGAATCAAGTAAAAAACTATTTGAAATAATAAACAACTTTAGCAAAGTTGCAGGCTATAAAATAAACCTCCATAAATCACCAGCATTTCTATATATTACCAGATATGAACATTTTTGCACATTTGTCTTATTTCTGAATGTTAGATTTCAAGTTTCTTGAGGTCAGGACAACACTAGATGGTAGTGTCCTGAACAAAGTATATATTTTAGTGAATGAAATTTAATTATTCCAGGTAGTTTTCACGCCCAGACAGGATAAAGAGATAGAATTGAAGAATTTGGAATAATTGTTTAGTGAATTTTGAACAAATTGGGCTTTGAGCTTGCTTAATAAATAGGTTTTATTTGAGGAAAAGGTAGAGAAATGTATTCTATAGAGGGAAGGGATTAGGATGTGAAAGCGCTTGTGAATGCCAGATAATTTTTATAAAGTCAAAAATATATTTCATACAGTCTAGTTTTTATTTGTTTTTTTTGTTTTGTTTTTGGCTAGGCAAATGGGGTTAAGTGACTTTTCCAGTGTCACACAGGTAGTAAGTGTTATGTGCCTGAGGCAAGATTTGAACTCAGGTCCTCCTGACTCCAGGGATGGTGCTCTATCCACTGTGCAACCTAGCTGCCCCATGTAGTCTAGTTTTAATTTACCATAGGACAAATGCTGTATATTAAAACTAATGGAGGAATTAATTGTATCTAGTTTAGAAGCTTTTCTGGTCTCACAGTCTGAAGGCTTTACCACCTTGAAATATTTTCATGGACAGTTCTTTTTGTGACTACATTCATGCCACTTGGTGCCATGTATTTTGGCTGCTATATGAGGAAGATAGTCCATATTTCATTTTCCTCTTTTTATCACATGTACTCAGAAGAGGTTAGTGAGAGAATGGGACCAGGTTTAGAACTCAAGGAAATACCCAGAACTCCAGAATACTCGAGGTAGGAGGGACACAGACATGAGGGGCAAGTAGAGAACCACAGTGCCATTCCTTCAATACTCTATGTCCCTGGGAATCTTATATCTCTGTCCATCATTCCCTGTACTTATGGTGTGAAGTGGTAATTTCACCACATCACAATTAACTTGTGAACTTGAACTTGGAGATAATTAGTTTAACAAGCTTCTATAACTTCAGGTGACCAGATACCAAAACCTGGCTTTTCAGTTTTAAGTCTTCCAATGTAGAAAAGTTCTCTCTAAACTTGCATTCTTTCTCTTTACAGACATCTGGCATTATGCTCAGACCTTTATTGTTCATTGAAGTTGGGGAGTTAAAGTTCTAAAATAAATTTTTTTTAACATTTTTGTCAATTTCTTCTGGTTTTAAAGAGAACATTTCCCGGTTTCAACAGTTGTTTATGTCTTTGGAAGCAGACGGTCAGTGGGAGGACTGTTGGGTGAGAGAGTCTACATTTTGGTCCCAAGACTGCATAGTTGCTATTGGAAGGATTACAGAAAGGACAAGTATTGTGGGAGAAGTTGCAAATTAGGCAGTGAAAACAGGCAGACAACTAGGTGGAGTACACTCAAATAGAAAACATACACAACAACAACAACAAAAACAACAAAATCCATCACCTTTATGAAAGCACAAAGGCCCTTAGAGAAGAGAAAGATTAATTGTAAGAAGTTAGTTAGGAATGGCATTCAGAGAGGTGACACACATCACAGGATTTTTCATGTTTTTTTTCTATCAGACTTGGGACAAGATAGCACCACAATAGAACACAATAGAAGATCAAAATTCTAGAATCAGAAAAAGGTTATATTTGACCCTTTGGATATGAAAGATCTATTATTAGGTATTTTGACAACAGCAACATGTTGTTGTTGTTTTTAAATGAGAAAAAAGCAGATACAATTAATCCTTTTTACTTGTGTGTAGTGGGGGTGAAGAAACATTTTTGTTATTGTTAAATGAGAAAAAATAAGAGAAAACATAATTCTATTTCTTTGGATGAGGTGGTGGTGGTTATTTTTTATAGTGATTTGGAGTTTGTTATGTGCAGACTCTGATGAGCTGGATAGATGCCTATTTTCATAGAGTATTTACAAAAATACATAGACAAGTTTTAAACAGGAAATAGGAATCCATTGAAGTACACTGAACATAGAAATGTAATGGTGGACATAGTTTGGATTTATATGAATGGAAGGTATTGAATTGGTAGACATGACCTAATTTAGATAATCTAACACCTTTCAGTATTTTGTGGCAATGTATCACTCAGCTATTGACAATAATGACTTCATCAGTAAAGTCAAAAGAAGAGATTATATTTCATTTATGGATTTTATATACATCAAACTGAGGAAAGTCTTCTGGGAAAAAATAGGATCAAGTGAAAAGGACCACTTTTGGCCCTTTCAAAGATAGAAGCATATCTGAAAGATAAGAAGTTATGTGGTTTCTAAGAATAGAAAAAAATATTCCAAATGATGAGAAAGTTTAGATTTGAAAGATATATATGAATGAAAGGGTATATCTCCTCTACTGGGAGTTATGAATTATGGAGGAGATCATATGGAAGCAGCATCTTTTCTCCAATTTGTGTGTTATGTGTGTGTGAGTGTTTGTGTGTTAAAATCTACTATTGTTAAAAATCAGGTGTGTGCCCGTCACGCCGTGCACTCTCCTTCTAACAGGAGCAGGCTGCCAGGGTCATACTCACCAGTCCTCGGAGCCCACCTGGATAAACATAGAGACGAGCCGATCGGGAGGTACAAGCACTCGAACTTTATTCAGAGGCCATCACAACAAGGCCAAGCAGGAAAGCAAGAGCAGGAGCAAGAGAGCGAGCTCCGACCCCTACCGCCCCTTATATACCTTCCTAGCCCCTCCTCCTCAGCCCGCCTACTAGTGATTGATTGTAGGATCAGATACCGGAAAGGGATGTCTGGAGTTAGCACTGCACCAAGGGAGAGGACGTGACAAATGAAGCTAGGCCTAGATACTGGAAGGAGGTGTCTGGGGTTAGCGCTGCACCAAGGGAGAGGACGTGACAAAGGAAGCTAGGCCTAGATACTGGAAGGAGGCGTCTGGGGTTAGCGCTGCACCAAGGGAGAGGATGTGACAAAGGAAGCTAGGCCTGGATACCGGAAGGAGATGTCTGGGGTTAGCGCTGCACCTAGGGAGAGGACTAGACAAAGGGAGCTCGTTCTCTGCCGTCCCACTCCCACGTGGCACAGCCCCCTGCCTCAGGAGCACATGCTCCGGCTACTTCCCTGTATCCAGTTCCTATCCCAGTTCCACAACTCCACATGGCACAGCCCCCTGCCTCGGGAGCGTAAGCTCCGGTTACTTCCTAATATCTTGTCCCTGACCCATCTTGCCACAACGCCCACGTGGCACGTAGCCAACATCAGACAATCCCTCACACAGGTGGTCTATTGATATAAAATAACAAAAGAGGATTTAACCGTCTAAAACCTGAAGAGTGTAAATGATATCTTTTTGGTATTTAGAAAGTGAAAGAAAATCCCGAAAACTGAATCATATTTCCCATGAGAGTCAGTGTGTTATGATGCCAAAAGCCTTGAACTGGGATTTCAAAAATGTGAAGTCCCAAATCTGTGTATAATACCTTTCCCTTTCCAAATCACATGATTATTGAAAGAATGAAATGAGAAATTATGTGTGAATGTGAAAATTTGTAAAAATATTGTATACATGTTTTATAGATCAGAATGGGGGAACAGGTCGAGAACTAAATGGAACTATTAGACATTAGTCTGTTTCTAGTGTGATGGTTTTGTGATGACTGAATGAGTTTGAATTTTTACCCCAAACCACTTCACTGGGGCAGTTTATTTGCTTTATTCACTTTGCTCTCAATCATGCTATATAAATGAGTGTTAGATGTTGAGTATAAATTTTGCATTAGGCCCTGTGTCTTTCAACTCCATAATTCTGTTTTCGTGTGCTTGTTACCCTCTATGCAATGTCCGTGGGAGGTCTGTGAATAACTAAGGCCCTTTTCTTATATTAGAAAAGACCTATTTTTCATCTCTTGCAAGGCACTCTAGTCACACACAAATGGATCCTTGAAATTCCTAAGATGAGAAATACAGGCCCTTGAAGTTGTCCTATGTCTAGAAAACTCTGCAGCTGGTGACACCAGGGCTCTTGCAGCAGTTGCAGGGGTGGGGATGGTTATTATTCTATATGTCATTTGATTCAGTCATTAAGATATAATTAGTGACAGAATCATTTCTTTTTTCATTGCATTTGCTTCCTGTCATAGAAAAAAGATGAAAAAAAATCCTTGCTTAAATGGGATTTTATTCTATTGGGTTTACAACATTTATATACATGTATACATATATATGTCAAATATCATAAGGAAAGAAGGAAAACAACAATTTGGGGGGTCAAAATAGGCTTCTTGAAGGAAGTAGCATATGAGTTGAGCCTTGAAGGAAGGTAAAATTTCTAAGAGACAGAACTGAGGAGAAAGTGAATTCTAAGTTTTTAACTGGGCTCTTACTACTCCTAGGCAATTGCACTATATATCCTTTATCAACTCATTATGCTACTCTTCACAGGAACACATTCATCTTCCCTCAAAGTTCATAATGCCCCCCCCACACATACTTTTTCATCTGAGAACCTTGCCTCATATTTTACAGGAAAAAAATTGAGGCTATATTCTGTGAGCTCCCTCTTCTTTCTTCCATATCACTCCTATGCCTTCTGCCACTATTTCTTCTTTCACCTCAATCTCACATGATGAATAGCCTTACTCTTTACCACGGCTAACCCCCTCTACCTGATCAAACAATCCCATTTCTTCCTGTGTCCTCGAATGCATTTCTCATTCTGTCATCCTCATTTTATCACTTGTTTTCTGGCTCATATTGCCTGTCTACATACATGCCAATGTCTCCACATTCTCAAAACAGTCTCAATTCATCCTTTCATCCCCAGTAACAATCATCCTATATCTCTTCTGCCATTTGTGACTAAATTTTTTTCAGAAGGCCACTTTTCATAGGTGCCTTCCCTTTCTCTCTTTTCACCTTCTTAGTCCCTTATAATCTAGCTTCTGACCTCATTGTTTCATAAAAAATGATCTCTCCAAAGCAACCAATAGTCTCTGAATTGCCAAATCCAATGGCCATTTCTCAATATTTATTCAAGTCTCTTTGGTCATCAATGTGGTTGATCTCCCTCTTCTTGACATTTTCTTTTTTCTAGGTTTTCAGGACACTGTTCTCTCCACAAGGTATATGAAAAGGCAGTTTTCAGAGAAGGAAATAAAATCTATCAATAATCATATGAAAAATGCTCTAAATCACTAATAATTAGAGAAATGCTAATTAAAACAACTCTGAAGTACCACCTCATACCCTTCAGATTGGTTTAGAAAACAGAAAAGGAAAATAACAAATACTGGAGAAGATATAAGAAAATAGACACAGTAATACACTGTTGATAGAGCTGTGAACTGGTGTATACATTCTGGAAAACAATTTAGAACCATGCCCAAAAAAACTATAGAACTGTGTAAACCTTTCAACCCAACAATACTATTACTTGGCCTAAACTCCAAAGAGATCAAAGAAAAAGGAAAAGGACACATATGTATAACAATATTTATAGCATCTGTTTCAGGATGGAAAAGATTTGGAAACTGATGGGATAAGGTGGAAGAGAGATGGCATAGTAGAAGCAGCAACCCAGCTGAATTCACCCAACATTTTCCTCCAAATAACTAAAATAATGCGTCAAGTTGAATTCTGGAATTTCGTAGCCAAAGAAAGGTTGGGATGAGATATTTTTTCAACTCAAAACAACTTGGAGATTGAAGGAAAAGGTCAGTAACACTGGCATGAGGGCCAGACAAGAATGCATGTGGCAGCAACACCACAGTGGGCCTTGGAAGCAGCTGTAACAATGACAGCAGTATCTTCAGGAGATCTCAGCCCAGAAATGGTAAAAGGATTGGGCAACTGGTCAGAAAGAAATTACAATGAACCATTTGATGGCAATGGGTACAGAACTAAATGCTGTTAAGCAACTCTCTTGCCTGTAAGTGACTGTAGGAGGCAGTTTCAGTGCTAAGAGGAGCACTAGCCTTTGTAGCTGTAGAGGAACAGGGATCATGCCTAGGAAAGACTAAAATACAGACGTGGAGAGCAGTCCATGGAAGCAACTAAAACTTAACAGACCCACGGCACTAGCTTTGAAAAGAGTAGCTTGAATAAACTTGAAACAAAGAACAATACTTCCCTACCCCTAGGTGAGCAAAGTCCAACTATAATATAAAATTCAAAGTCAAGAAGTAGGCTAGAAAAATGAGCAAACAACAAAAAGGAGAACCTGACTATAGTTACTACAGTGACAGGATAGATCAAGTCATAAATGAGGAAGACAGCAATGTGAAAACAGCTATAAACAAAGCCTCAAAGAAAAATGAAAATTGGGCACAAGTCTGACAAGAATTCCTGGAAGAGCTAAAGAAAGAGATAAGCTTAATAGAAGAAAAAAGTGTGAAAAGAAATGAGTGATGCAAGAAAATTATGAAAAGAGAATTAACAGCTTAGTAAAAGAGGCACAAAAATACTAAAGAAAATAGCACCTTAAGGGGGTAAAGCCAACTTGGCAGAGTTGAGGCAGCAACCTAGCTAAACTTTCCTAACATTCCCCTCCAAAAAAACATTAAAATAATGTGTCAAATTGAAAACTGGGACAGAACAGTCAACAAAAGATCAGAGAGAGAGATAGACATTTTTATAGCACAAGACAATTAGAAGGTCATCAAGCAAAGGTCTAACATCTAGAGCACACACAACATGGGAACACCAGTGGTGGGTGTTGAACAGTGGGTATATGTCATGTGACATTATGCCTGCCATGTGGCACTATGCCAATGGGATGTGACATCGCACCCATGTCATGCTGCATCAGTTTGTGTCATGCAATGTCATACCTATCTCATGCAGCATCAGTCTATCAAATGATGCCAGCCTGCCATACAATATTGTACCTAACATGTCATGCCTACGTCAAGCAATGAAACATCCATGTCATACAACATCATGCCTATGCTCCAACTATGCCATGTGACATCCTGCCATGACACTCCTATGTCCTGCAATGCCATGCCACATCACACTTGTGCCACACTACATCCCACTTATGTCACACCACCTTATACCTATATCAGGCAGCATCACAATACTGCATGCCATATTGTGCCTACCTCATTCTGTCACACCATGCCACACATGTCATAGCTGTTTCATGTGATATCTTGGCTGTTACCATGTCATACCTAGGTCATATAGTACCACATCATGTCATACCTATGCCATTCCATATCATGCCTATGTCATAGCAATCAGCCTGTCATGTGACATCATGCCATGCCATGTCTTTGTTATGAAATGTCACTTGTGTCACACAGTGTCCTACTATGCCATTCCCATGTCAAGTAAGGAAGTTCCTTTGCTCTGCAACTACTCATGTTAGTGCTTCTCTCTGGTTTGGTACTGTGACCAGGCCCCTGTTTCCTTGTGACAGACCTCCAGCAATCCTCTCCAGCCTGGAACTGCAACCTATAACTGTGTATGGGCAATAGAGTTGCTAATCAATGCCAGCTATACCCAATGTCAGCAAAGGGTTCCTTGTAATCTCTTTCTTTAAAAAAATAATATTTTATTTGTCCCCAATTACATGTTAAAGATTTTTAACATTTAAAAAAAAAGTTTTGCATTTTCAATGCTATTGCTCCCTCCATCCCTTCCCTTCACCTTTCCTGAGATGGTAAGCAATCTGATATAGGTTAAACATGTATAATCATGTACAACATTTCCATAGTATTCATTTTGTACTAGAAGACACTAACAGAAAAAAAAAAACAACAACAACAAGCAAAAGAAAAGTGAAAAATAATATTCTTCAATCTGTATTCAGACATCAGTTCTTTCTCTGGTAATAGATAGCTTGGTTCATCATGAGTCTTTTAGGATTGTTTTGGATCACTATATTTTCTGAGCAGCTGTCTAACTATCTCATTATCTTTGGTCTGAGAGCTCCTGAACCTGCTGTTGCTGTATTTACTATTGCTGCTGCTACATGTGTGGGCTCCAGACAGACCTCCAATAGACCTCTACCTTTGTTGTTACAGACTTCTCCCGCTTACCTCTTAAGTGTTCTTAAGCCAGAAAAAAAAATCTCACCTTCACTTTTTGTTGATTCTGTTCCTCCAAAATTTGATTTGAGACATTATATTAAAGTTGTTTGGAAGAGAATGTTGGGAGAGTTCAGTTGGGTAAACACTCCTAATCCTCTGTTTTCTATCTGCTTCCCCACCAATGCTACTTTTTTAAGGAGTTCTTCAGTGAATTTTTATGCTCCTTTTGGCCAATTCTGCTTTTTAAGGTGTTCTCTTTAGTGGATTTTTGTGCCTCTTTTATCATTTGGCCAATTCAATTTTTTAAGGTGTTAATTTCATCAGCATTTTTTTGTTCTTCTTTTACCAAGCTGTTGACTCAGTTTTCACAATCTTCTTGCATCACTCTCATTTCTTTTCAATTGTAAGGCTTTTTGCCATAATACATGGTCAATTTTCCATTTATCGCTGAGAAAAAGGTATATTCCTTTCTATTTTCATTCAGTAATTTAACCATGGGAGCTAATAAGACTAACAAGAGAGAAGATATAAAGAGAGAAGAAAGGAGAGCCTCAGAAAGAACCTTGAGGGAACCTATATTTAGAAGTCAGGATAAGAATGATAAATTGGCAGAAGGTACTCATGAAGAGCAGCCTAGAAGACAGGAGGAGAATGAGAAACAGTATCATGAAAGCTGAGGGAAGAAAGACTATCCAGGAAGAGATATTGACAGTGTCAAAAGTTGCAGACTCAGTAAAGATAAAGCCTTAGAAATAGCCATCAGATTTGAGCAACTATGAGATGATTTGCTCTTTTGTTTCTAACATTTTATTTTGTCTTGGATTAATAACAGTCTTTACCATATATACTTATACTAGTAGTGTGCTATAAATTAGCTAAAGGGATTGCAACTAGAAAAAAAACCTAAAAGAAAGAAAATAAAACTAAAAAAAGACCTAAAGGTCTTTATATTTAAAGAAACAGACAAACACACATTTGCACGTGTGCATATACACACACATACACACACATACACACACACAACCAGTAAGTTAACACTCATGAAGGAAAAATACAATTTAGTATGGAAATTGTCCAAATTTTTAAAAAGAGGTCATATGCATTTGGACATATCGATTGTTTTAAGTACTTGATAATGCTAAGGTTGAAAATTTATGTGGCTAATTCATTATAGCCCCTTGAAAATAAGGGCTATGATGGTAAAGCAGACTTGAACTTAATTGGTACCATTAAAATTAACTTTCTCTAGGAAATGATTTTATTTTGCTGGCTGTTTTTGACTCACTCTTTAGCAATGCAAAAAGAATTTACACTGACAAAGCCTGCTTTTTTCCCCCAACCTAAATGTAATTATTGCTACACTTACTTTATAACAGTTCCATTTGGAAAATTGATATTGATTGGAGCAAAGGAGCTTATGGCCAAAGGAGATGAGTAGCAGATGGCCACTGAATGGTTATTGTACATTGCTGAATGACCAAGCAGTCATGACAAGCCATGGGAAATAAAAATCATTTTAGGTTGTGGGGATGAGAAACATGATGTGGTTTCAAAATGACAATTGATTACCTCTTTAGAAAAAAAAATAATTTACTGTTTTTCTCTGAAAGATTTTCAAAACTTTTAAATATTTTACCCATGAGAGAAAGCTATTTTTTGCATTGGCATGGGCTTCCAATAATGACATTTTGGCAAGCTCAACTGTGCTCCCTTGCTGTATGCTGTTCAGTAATGTTCATTATGAGTATATGGAAAATGATCATTCTGTGTAATATTAAATTTGTCTAATTCTAAAATGCATTCCAAGTCCATAAAACCGAAGTGTGAATCTGAAAACATTTCTTAAAAAAACTGAAAACTAGTGAATAGAATTGTCCTCTGAGTCTACTTCTACTACATACTTGCTTTGTGACCTTCTGTAAGTCCCTTAACCTCTTTAGGTCTGTTTCCTCATTGTCAAAATGAGAGCTCTTCCAGATCTATGAGCAATGATCCATGCCATCATTCTGTCAATGACTTTCATTTTGTTTTCTGAATCTTCACTAAAGTCTTTCTCTGATCTTTCAACGTTATATAGCAGTGCTTCCAATTCTG
Source organism: Vombatus ursinus (assembly GCF_900497805.2). Classification (NCBI taxonomy): domain Eukaryota; kingdom Metazoa; phylum Chordata; class Mammalia; order Diprotodontia; family Vombatidae; genus Vombatus; species Vombatus ursinus. The sequence continues at coordinate 16,058,381 of NW_020954557.1, forward strand.
AAAGATGACTACACTGGAACATGAGTTCTGACAAGTTTAAAAGGTACAACTAGGGTGGAGTGACCTGAGTTTTGCCTCAGGTATCTAAAATTTATACAGTACTAGCAGGACTTATACACTATCAGAAGGTAGAAATGGAAGAGCTTAGTACCTAGTTAGTGAAATTAAGTAGTTAAAATAGTAAGCTACCAGATATAGATCCTTCCCCAACTGCTTCCTCCCAGGTGGTCTTTTTTGCTACCCACTCACCACCATCATAGACTGGCCTTGCTGTTTCTCCATGTGTCTGCCTTACCCGTTCATCAAATTGTATTAAAAAAAATTTCATTTGAGGTTTCATTTTGTAAAACTGCCCCATGCACAAAAATACTAATTACATCAAATTATACCAAGCTGGAAAAGCTTCAAGAAGTAGCTGAAATGGACTGATTATCCATGACACTCTTTCATCCAAGGGTCAAACCATTGAAGCTTGATGGAGCTAATTACTAACACTAGTCACTAGGAAAGCCACTTTTATTAAAGTATAGAGAGAGTGTGATGTTCACTAGTAGAAGGATTCCATTACAGGGATTTTAAAGTATTGAAAGAATAAATGAAAGCTTATTTATTACTTTGGAGAGTAGATATAGAGATGTTTATATTATATGTGTGTGTGTGTGTCTGTATACATATATGTATACACAGATGTATACATTTCTTGGTCTTTAGAGAAAGCCAAGAAACATTCATGTCAATGGCTACACGATTCAAGAATTTACTATGGATGGTAGCTGGATCTAGCCATCCACGTTGTTTTGCTAAAGACAGCGAGGTGACACCATGGAGACATCGCTGGACCCGGAGTTAGGAAGAACTGAATTCATATCCATCCTTAGATATTAGTGTATGATCCTTGGCAAGTGAAATAGCCTCTGTTTGCCTCAGTTTCCTCATGTATAAAAGGGAGATAATAAAAACACCTGCCTCTCAGGGTTGTCATGAGGACCAAATGAAACACAATTTGTGAACCACTTTGTAAACCTTAAAGTGCTATGCAAATGGTATTATTTTTATTGTTGACACGTATTCATTACTTATAAGGTCATTATCATAGTTCCTATTATCACAAGAGCCTCATTCAAGTTTCCTATTTCAGAGAATACAAATAGTTTATCAAAGAACCAGTGTTCTTTTATACTGTTTCACTTGGTAAATCTAAAGCTCTGCAGATAATTCCTAGTTCTATATATATTATATGCCTATATATAATAATATAATATATTCCTAGATATATAATATATTATAATGTAATACATAATATATTCCTAAATAGATTATATTAATATAATATATAATTGTTATAATTATATTATATGTAGATATAATATATTCATATAGATACCCATTATCTTTCTTGAGTTAGAATCCTACATTACACCAGCTGCCTTTGGGACATACTGAACTGGATGTCCTGTAAGCATCTCAAATTTAGCATTTCGAAAATAAAACCCATTCTTTCCTTCTTAACCTGCCTCTCTTGCAAACTTCCCTATTACTATTGAGGGCAACATCATCCTCTCAATCACTCAGGATCATTCCACATATCCACTTATCTGTAGTGACTCCTTGACTCATTATTTTCAGGATGAAATGTAAAATCTTCTCTTTGGCATTTAGAGTGCTTAATGGCCTGGCCTCATTCTACTTTTTCAATCTCCATGAATTTACACTACTCCACATACTATACAATCAATTGACATGACTTCTTGCTGTTACTTATACACTACAGTCAATCTCCATCTCTGTATCTTTTCATTAGCCATCCCCCATGTCTGGAATGTTCTTCTGAAGGAGTCCTTTCCATATGTCACTCCATTGCCCATTGCTAATGATTTCTCTCTCTCCCCCTCTCCTTCTCTCTTCCTTCATAAATACATACATGTGTGCATATAACCATGTATATCACTATTCCCTATTAGAATTTGAGCTCCTGGAGGGCAGGAATTGTGTTCTTGCTTTCTTTGTGTCTTGAGTGTTTGGCAATAAATGCCTATTGATTGACTGAATGACTGACTGAATAGTAATATGAGCAAATTGAGTCAGTAGACTTGGATTTGAGTCCCAGCTCTGCACTTCACCAACTGCATGGCCTTAGGAAAGCCATTGAACTTCATCGGGGCTTATGTTTTGCATCTATTCATGGGATTAGTGTAAGAATCAAATGATATAAGGTGTGTAAAAGACTTTACAGCCCTAAGACACTATATAAATATGAGTTTCTGTTTTCACTTATCAAAAAAATGCTGGAGATCACTGAGAAAATCTAAAAGATGTGAAATAAATAATTGGGGTGAAAATGAATTGTCTTCATAAGGCTTTTTCAAGATGTAAATTCCCAAGTCAAAAAAATTTAATTATAACCTACGTATTGGAAAAGAAGTCTTAAAAAGTTGAAAAAAAAAAAGGTATGATCAACTTTTCCTTGAAAGACCCTTTGGAAGTGTGTGCATATGCATGAGTGTGTGTGCATGTGCATACATATGTGTGCATGGTATGTGTTGAGGGTGGGGAAGAGTGTTGCTAAAAAGTTTGTATTTTATGGCTAACATGAAAATAGTTTTGATGATTTCACACATTATCATCAATATCTACTTGTTTTCTCAAGGATGAGGGAGTGGCAGAAGGGAAGAAAAATTTTGGAGCTCAAAATTTTTTTAAAAAATTGTTTAAAAATGTTTATATGTAACTGAGAAAGATTTAATGAAATAAATTAAAATGTTGTTGTTCATCCTTCATTTTCAAAGAGGACCAATGACATCATAGGATGATGTCTTGACTTGGGCATAAATTGGAATTAAGTGTGGTACAGTTGCACAAAGTCATCAATCTCACTCTTTCCTACAGTCATTGAAGTCCAGTGGCAAGACAAGTCAGAATGACCAGAAATGGCCCAGAAGGAAGTGGATGACTTTGGTGTCTTTGATGTGTGACCAAGCTTTGAGTGCTCCAAAACAAATTGTTCTGATCCACCCATTCCACCGGGGATGTCTTAACATGCTTGGGGTAGACATCCCCCTAACTCGGCTATGGGTTGGAGGCCTGCCAGTTACCCTCAACCTGGTATAGCCCATCAGCCAAAATTATTTTACCAGGGTCTGGACACTGTGCATGCTACGGATGCTTGGAGGTATAGGTGAGAGTTGGGTGAAAGATGGACATCAAAGGCGGATGAGCAGCTTTGAAAAGAGCTCAGCAAGCCCTCATACCATAGGTGCTAGTCTGCCATAAACACTCCATAGATTCCAGATAACATGGGCAGCTAGGTGGCACAGTGGATAGAGTACCCAGTCTGGAGTCAGGAAGAGTCACACCTCGTAAGTTCAAATCTGGCCTCAGATACTTACTGTGTGATCCCGAACAAGTCACTTAACTGTTTGCCTCAGTTCTTCATCTGTAAAAATGAGCTGGAGAAGGAAATGTCAAACAACTCCATTATCTTTGCCAAGAAGAAAACCCCAAATAAAAATATATTAAGAAACAACAATAAAAAAGCAAAGTTTTTGATAATCCACACTTCCTTGACACACTTGTCACCTGATACAAATGAGAAAAACATTAAATGTTAAATTCATTGTTTAAAACTCATTGCTTTCAAGCAGAGATTCCCAAACATATTTGGCCTACCACCTTCTTTAAAAAAATTTTCTCAGCGTTCCCCTGGAGTTAGGTTAGGTTAACCCTTATTTTTATTTAATGCCCCCCTCCAATTGCACCTGAGGCTACTACCACCCCCATGGAATGTTCTAGCACCCCCCAAGGGGGAGGTATCACCCACTTTTGGGAACCTACGGTCGAGAGCATATAGCCCATGTAAGGTCTCAGGAAGTACCTGAATCTCATCATGCCAAGTAGATTATAAGACCTTAAGAGTCAAGGCAGCTTCCACGGCTCATTTCTTTCACTTGAATCTTTTATACACAACAGTGAGGACTATGTTTTTAGATTGCCCGCACTTTCACTGATACTAACCACCTATAGGTGACGGCAATTTTTTTTTTTTTTGCCCTGTGGTCATCTTTCTCAGAAATTGTTCCATCCTTTCCAACTATCTAGATAATTAATCTGAGCAGAGTTGTACTCGTAAAGGTTTAAGAATAGGCCGTGAAGAGAAAGAAAACATACTCATGATGTACTTTTAAGTTTGATCTACATTATTGACATTTTCTCCATCAATTTCTTAAGTCTAGGCAACCAGCAAACACTATAACAAGCCCTGATTTGTAGCTTTTGCTGATTTCAGAGATGTAAATGCTTTCACATTTGAACAATCATCTCTCAGAACTGGTTAAGCTCAAGCGCAGCTCAGGTCCTGACTCACTCTGCCTTAGAGAAGCAGGTAAGAGTTATTTAGCTCCATCAGTTTATTGCAATGATTCAAGAAATTGAAGCTTCACCATGTGCTAAGGCACCAGTTGCAAAATACCAGAAAAATGTGTGTGTATGTATATATGTATGTATGTATATACACATATATGTATACATACATAGATATGCATATACAATTTTTTCATTTTTTGTTTAAATTTATTTAGCATTTTATTTTCCCCAGTTATATGTAAAAACAATTTTTAACATTCATTTTTAAAACTGAGTTCCAAATTCTCTTACTTCCTCCCTCCCCACCCCCCTCATTTGAGAAGGGAAATAGTTCAATTTAGGTTATACATGTACAATCATGAAAAAACATTTCCATAATAGTCATGTGAAAGAAAAATAAAGAAAGTAAAAAGAAAAAGTATGCTTCAATTTGTATTCAGACACCATCAGTTCTTTCTCTGGGAAGGAATAGCATTTTTCATCATTAGTCCTTCAGCATTGTTTTGGATCACTGTATAGATGAAAATAACCAAGTCAATCACAGATGATCATCTCACATACTGCTGTTACTTTGTACAAAGTGTACTTCACTTGGCGTCAGCTCATGTAAGTCTTCCAGGTTTTTCTGAGAGCATCCTGTTCATCATTTCTTCTAGCACAGTAGAATTCCATTCTTTGCTCCCAGAAAAGAGCCACTATAGATATTTTGTACTTTCAGGAGTTATCTTTTTTTTTTGTTTTAATCTCTTTAGGGATACAGACCTAGTAGTGGTATTGTTAGGTCAAAGGGTATTCATGGTTTTATAACCCTTTGGGCATAGTTCCAAATTTCTCTACAGAATGGTTGGATCAGTTCACAACTCCACCAACAGTGCATTAATATCTCATTTTTCCCACATCCCCTCCAACATCTGTCATTTTCCTTTTCTGTCCTATTAACCAATCTAATACCCTGAGGCAGGACTCTATTCTTTTACACATACTCAATTCCAGGACACAGTCATGGGTGGCAGTCCCAGGATGATAAGGAGCACTAACACACCAGACCTTGCAGTCTTAGTAGAGCAGGGACCTTCATCACAGTTCCAAGGCAGGAAAGAGTGCTTGTGGTCACTCACAGACCAGAGCACAGTCCAGGAAACTAGAAAACACACTTCTCTTTAGATCATACCACCTTGGGAGAACTGAAAACTTACAGGTCCATACAATTGTCTCTGAAAACAGCTGCGCAAAACTTCTAAAGCTTGGGACAGTGCACCCTCCATCCTGGAAGGAGAGCCCTACTTTCACAACTAGTTAAAAGTCAAGTAACAGGCTGGGAAGAACAAGCAACAAGAAAAACCCTTTGACTATAGAAAGTATTATGGCAACAAGGAAGATCAAAACACACACTCAGTAGAAAACAAAGTCAAAGCTCCTACATCCAAAGCTTCCAAGAAAAATATGAATAGTTCTCAGGTTATGAAAGAGCTCAAAAAGAATTTTGAAAATCATGTAAGAGAGGTAGAGGAGAAAATGGGAATAGAAATGAGAGTGACACAAGAAAATCATGAAAAATGAGTCAACAACTTGCTTAAAAAAAAAAAGACCAAAAATGCTGAAGAAAACAACACCTTAAAAAAAAAAAAAAAAGACTAGGCCACATGGTAAAAGAGGTCCAAAAAAGACAATGAGGAGAAAAATGCCTTAAAAAGCATAATTGGCCAAGTGGAAAAGGAGGTCCAAAATCTCACTGAAGAAACTAATTCCTTAAAATTAGAATTGTGCAAATAGAAGAAATGACTTTATGAGAAATCAAGAAACAATAAAACAAAACCAAAAGAATGAAAAAAAAAGTAGAAGGCAATGTGAAATATCTCACTGAAAAACAACTTACCTGGAAAATAGGTCTAGGAAAGATAATTTTTAAATTATTGGACAACTTTAAAGCTGTAGTCAAAACAAAAAAAAAAAAAGAACTTAGACCTTATCCTTTAAGAAATTATCAAGGAAAACTGCCCTGATCTTCTAGAACCAGAGGGTAAAATGGAAGTTGGAAGAATTTAATCATCACCTCCAGAGAAAATCACAAAATGAAAACTCCCAGGTATATTATAGCAAATTGCAGAATTATCAGGACAAAGAAAAGATACTGCAAGCAGCAAGAAAGGAACAATTCAAGTATTGTGGAGCCATAGACAGGATAACACAAGATTTAGCAGTTTCTACATTAAAAGTTTGGAGGGCTTGGAATATGATATTCTGGAGGGAAAAAGAACTAGAATTAAGAACAAGAATCACCTACCAAACAAAACTGATTGTAATCCTTCAGGGGAAAAATGGATGTTCAATGAAATAGAGGACTTTCGAGCATTCTTGATGAAAAGACCAGAGTTGAACAGAAAATTTGATTTTCAAATACAAGACTCAAGAGAAGCAGAAAAAGGTAAATGGGAAAAGGAAATCATAAGGGACTTAATCAGGTTTAATTGTTTATTTTCATACATGGAACAATGATATTTGTAACTCATAAGAACTTGCTTCATTATTAGGGCAATTAGAAGGAGAATATATAGACAGAAGGGCACAGGTATGAATTGATATGAAGGGATGATATCTACAAATAATATTAATGGGTGAGAGAGGAATGTACTGTAAGAAAGAGAGAGAGAGGTAGAATGGGGTAAATTATCTCACTTAAAAGAAGCAATAAAAAAAAGCTTTTGTAGTGGAGGAGAAAAGGAGAGAGGTAAGGGGGTGTAAGTGAACCTTACTCTCATCAGAACTGGCTCAAAGAGAGAATTACATACACACTCAATTGGGTATAGAAATATAACTTACCCTACAGAAAAATAGGAAGGGAAGAGGATAAGAAAACATTGGGGGGGGGCTGTTAGGATGGTGATTGAAGGGAGGGCAGACTGGAGGAGGAGGTAGTCTGAATCAAAACACTTTTGAAGAGGAATTGGGTGAAAGGAGAGAAAGAGAAGACTAAACAGGGAGGGGGATAGTTTGGAGGGAAATACAATTAGAAATAGTAACTGTGAAAAAATTTTGAAGCAAATTTGTCTGATAAAGTCCTTATTTCTTAAACATATAAAGAACTGAGTCAAATATAAAAATAAGAGCCATTCCCCAATTGATAAATGGTCAAAATATATGAACAGTATTCAGATTAAATTATCAAAGGTACCTGTAGCCATATGAAAAAATGCTCTAACTCACTATTAGAGAAATGCAAATTCAAACAATTCTGAGGTACTACCTCAACCTGTATGGACCTGTAAGTTTTCAGTTCTCCCAAGGTGGTATGATCTAAAGAGAAGTGTGTTTTCTAGTTTCCTGGACTGTGCTCTGGTCTGTGAGTGACCACAAGCACTCTTTCCTGCCTTGGAACTGTGATGAAGGTCCCTGCTCTACTAAGACTGCAAGGTCTGGTGTGTTAGTGCTCCTTATCATCCTGGGACTGCCACCCATGACTGTGACCTGGAATTGAGTATGTGTAAAAGAATAGAGTCCTGCCTCAGTTCTAGCAAAGAGACTTCTATAATCTCCTTCTTACCAATTGTTCAAATCCCCTTATTGTCTGCTGGCTGGGAGCTCCAGAAGCAGCTGCTGCCACTACTGATTCAATTCTTCCCAAGGCCTGCTCCTGGTTCGATGGGGCCAGGGCTGTGGTGGTGTGGCCTGTGCTGGACTCTGTTCTACTCTCAGCCTGGTGCATCAGACCTTTCCTGCCAACCTTTTAAGTTGTCTTGAATTGGAAAATTGTTTCACTTCATCTTTTTCTGGGTTTTCCTGCTCTAGAATTTGTTGAGAGTCATTATTTAAAGGTATTTGGAGGAGTTTGGGGGAAACTCAAGAGCATCCCTGCCTTCACTCCTCCATCTTGTCTCTGCCTCACCCACAAGGTTTTTAGCAATAGTTATATTGCTGTTGAGAATTTGGGGCATATTAGTCTGAGTGGTTTAGAATGGAAATCAAGGGAAATTAAGTTTTAGTTTGGACTTTGCTTCACAATATCAGTACAGTATTTATTTTTATTGGCTTAAACAGTTTCTACCCTTAAGGAACTTAGTTGTTTTGTTTTTGTTTTTTAGTCATTATCAGTGAAATAGGTATGTTTGTCTTCTAAAACAAGAATTCGGACTAAGCTTGGGCAACATTTACAAGTTCCTCTCTTTATGTGTTTCAGTCCATCGATAGGGGTGAGAAATGAAAACATATTTCTTTTCTACCACACCCATATAGTCTTATTAGATATGACATATCTGGGAGTAAAATATTCTTGGGTTAGGGATGCAAGTCTGTATCAAGGATTCAGTACCTCATACAGGTATGTTGAGAATAAGGAAAGTTATCTAATGTTCTTTAGCTCTAGGATATGTCTGTTAGCTCAGCTTGGTCAGTAAGTGGGGAGCTAGAATTAGGCCAAAATGGAGAATAGCTTCAGAGGTTAAAAAAAAGTGTTATTCAATCTTTTTAAAAATAACATACTGTGAGAAGTGTGAGACTTAAAGAAACCTATTGGCTAAGCCCACAAGAGTAAAGTCTTGGGGAAAACAAAATGGAAGAAATTATTTTACCATTATCACTGGAAACATCTACTTAGTAGGAATTCCTTCAGGAAAACCAGGAGAATATTTTTAAGGTCATGGCTCATGGTTCAAAGGTATGTATCCCAAGAAGTTATGAACCTAGGATGATTCAGCAAGAAAGGTGCTACTAGGGCTCTAGACTACTTCATCCATTATTTAAGGGCTGGAAAATTAGATTACAAAGAACTGCACTTTGACCAACCAAATTCATACAGTCAGAGAATTAGAACTGAATTAATATCAAGGTAAAAAAGAGGTAGGAGGTTAGGCAGGAGGCTCTCTCAGGACAGACTTGGTATCCTATATGGTAGTTGATGACTAGGACAAGTATTAAACTATAAGAATCTTAAAATGTATAAAATATTTACTGTTTTCCATTTTTCATTATTATAATCCTTATACTGTTCCCCATTTAGCATCTTTCTAGGTTTATTAGACATTACTTTCTTGGGCACACTTTGGTTCAGGCAAAATGACCTTCTTCCCATTCCTCACAAATGACATTGTTTCCTTGATGAGTATCTTTGCACAGGTCATGTATTATTCCCAGAATGCATTTCCTTCCAGAGTCTTTCTCTTTAAATCTCTAGTTCCTTTCAAAACTGTTCAAACACCATCTCCCAAAGGAGATCTTGCTGATTCCCTCAAGTGCTAGCACCTGTCTATATTGTTATTGCTTCATATTTATTTTATTTTATTCAGACTTGCATGTGTGCTTGTAGTTTTTTGATGGAAAATGAGTTCCTTTAGAGTGGAGACTGTATAATTTTTGTCTTTGTATTTCCAGTGACTAACACAGTGCCTGGTGTAGTTGGTGCTTAAGAAATATTTGTTGTTCATTGGCTTGATTCTTTGTCCTAAGTTTTTTCATAAAATATTATATTGCATAAATACATGCATCTTTTAGTTAACTGATTCTTGTCTTCCCCTGAAACCTCCTTCAGGGGAAAGATTAGACAGACAATTCCCCAGGAGAGAGATTAACACTTAGGATTCCCACAACCTTATGGAGGCCATTGCCCTTTCCTTTAACTGATAGGGAACTTGGACATTATAGGAAAATTATATTGCTGCAAGGTCTAGTAGGAGATGGGAAGCCCTTAATACCTAGAGTGCTTACCTAAACTGATAGAGCAAGCTAATCCTACACCCAGCTACTCTGTTAAAACTATGTACTTCTCAAAAATATACCATCAACTCAATTTGCTCACTTTGTGTAACTCAATTCTTGAACCCAGAACAAACTATCCATTTCACATTTCTTCCCTTCTAAATCCTCTTTCCTTTTTCCCCTCCCTTCCTTCCTTCCTCCTTTCCTTCTTCCCTTCCTCCCTTTCTCCTTCCCTCTTTCCCTCCATCCCTCTCTCCCTCCTTTGCTTTTTTTCCTCTTCCTTCCTTCCTTCCTGAGTTCAAATCCCATCTCAGACAGTCACTAGCTGTGTGACCCTGAGCAAGTCACTTCACCTCTCTCTGACTCAGCTACCTTATCTGTAAAATGAGGATAACAATGACACCTACATTTCATTTCAAATTCAATCAAGTAAGGATCACATGAGAAAATGTTTGTAAAGCACTTTGCAAATCTTAAAGTACAATATGAATACTAGCTGCTATTATTTATTATTAGTAGCACTGTTATTATTATGACAGGTCATAAAAGATATTAAAAGCCAAGCAGAAGATTTTTATGTTTTTATACATGATCCTGGTGTTATCAGGGAGTCACAGGGGTTTTTTGAATGAGGGAGGAGGGGATGATGTGGCCAGACCTATGCTTTAGGAAGATCACTTTATTAGCAGAATGGAAAATCGAACAACTGCTTTGAGGTGCCTCTACTCTCTCATTAAGTCAGGATTGGCTTTGAGTGCTGATAGAGGTGTATTGTTCTACCAGTCAGAGGTTGGGCCAAGGTTCTAACAGTTATAAATGAGAAGGGAATCGGTTAGTATTGATTACTTTGATTTATTTTGATTATAGATCAAGCTCCTTTCTTTAGGAAAAGCTAGCCCCAACAACTAAGCCAGACTAAAATAGATAGCCTCTTTAGGTTACCTGTAGATTTAGTGAATGTATGGATTTGTAAGACTTTATAATTTAATAACAGATAATTTAGATGAATAAAATAATCATAGGATGTAAGGATTTTTAAAGGCTGTTTCCCTTTCTAGCAGAAGACCAGAGGCTAAGTTCCCCATTCTGGTAGTAGAGAAAGGTTGGCTAGAGGTAAAGTTCTTCTTTTTAGCCTTAGTGGATAAGATCAGTCTTTTTTTTTTTCTTGAGCTAGATTCTAAATTGAATAATGGAATTTTCTAAAGTTGGCATCTGGAAGATGGGCAGTGACTACTAACTCCAAATCACAAGATCCTCTTTCCCAGTAAGCTTTCTGGTTACAAAAGGCACCACCTGTAGGACAAGGACTTCTGGGATAGGATTAAGAAAGCCTAGGAGAAGCTAACTTGTCAGATGACTTGCCTTGGTCTATTAAATTATGTTCAAAACAAGATTATTTATTATTTTTGTTCCTCTTTTCTGTTATAAAAATCAGCTCTGTAAATCACTCCTTGTTGCTCACATCTGGACAGTAAGGTGACCTGATTTGATATGCAAATGCTAGTTTTGCAAATTAAGTCATAGATGCTTGGTAACTTTGTCCTCAGTTTTCTTTTATTTCAGATAATTTCAACGGAAGTGACATCCCGTGACCCTTTAAGCAAAGTTCAGAGAACTAAAATATTGGTGACTAATAGTTGATGTGAGTGTGATCAGGAGAGAATTGTAAATAAGATGAACATGATCAGCTGTGATGTCCTTAAAACCAGACCTAGCCAGCTCCAGAAAGGAATCCTTTTATGACTCAAACCAATCTTGTAAGGCAGAGGTGGTATAAATAGCAACTCAACATGTAGTGAGGGCTTCTAGTGGTTCTGACAATTTTTTGGGGGGGTGATGTCACCAGATGTTGGTGGGGGGTAGCTCCAAGGGGTTTTTGCTCAAACAGTGTACTAGATGCTGTGAAATGGAGTGGGTGGTATTAATAGCTGCTGTATGTATCCATGAATGCATGAAGAAAGATGCTACCAGGGTCTCCTGCCTTAAATATCAGGTCTCAAGTTATCTGGTGGATAGAGTTCTAATTCCCTGAAGAAAGGAACTGGAATCTATTCAGGGGTAACAGCAGTGCTTTGTGGGAGTCCTGGATGGGTATCTACTGGAACAAGAAAAGTTTGCATCATAGTTTGTGGGATAAAGGCAGGGACTCACTTGAGCTCTCCCAAATTCTCCTCCAAAAACTTTAATGCCTCAAAACAAATCCTAGAGAGGCTGAATCAACAAAAAGAGAGTTGAAACAATTTTCCAGCCCAAGTCAACTTAGAAGTTCAGCAGGAAATGTCTGTCTCACTTGGGTGTGTGGAATGTAGTGCAGTGCAGTTTACACCCTTGCAAACTAGTAACAAGCCTTGGGAGTGACTGAAATGGTAGTGGTAGCTTTGGGATCTCTCAGGCAGAGAGGAGGAGCACTAACAGACTAGAGCCTGGGGCCACAGGAGAGTGGGGACCCTGGTCATAGTAGCAGAGCAGAAAAGAGTGCTTGTCGTCACTCACACACCACAGCACAGGCCAGGAGAACAATGACCACATCTCTCCTTAGATCACACTATATTGGAAGAACTGAAAATGTACAGAGCCCAAGAACTAGCTCTGAAAACAGTAGCACAAAAAATCTGAAGCTTTGACAGTACTCCCTCCACTTCAGAAACAGAGTCAAACTTTAAAATAAAATTAAAAGACATGAAATAGGCTGAAAAACTGAGGAAACTACAAAAAAGAACCTAACCATAGAAAGTCACTATGGTGACAGGGAAAAACAAACCATAAACTCAGAAGAAAACAAAGTCAAAACAGCTATCTCTAAAGCTTCAAAGAAAAATGTGAATTGGTCTCAGGCCTAAAAATAATTCCTGGATGAGCTCAAAAAGGATTTTAAAAATCAAATAGAGAAAAGAAATTGGAAAAGAAATAAAAGTGAAGCAAGAAAATCATGAAAAAAGAGTCAACAGCTTGGTAAAGAAGGCACAGAAAGATAGGCCAAGTGGTAAAAGAGGGACAAAAATAACCCTGAAGAGAACTACTTAAAAAGTAGAACTGCAAATGAAAAAGGAAGTACAAAAGCTTACTGAAGAAAATATTTCCTTAAAATTTAGAATTGGACAAGTGGAAGCTGATGACTCCAAGAGCCATAAAGAAACCACAAAACAAAATTAAAAGAAGAAAAAGAAGAAAATGTAAAATATCTCACTGAAAAAAAAACTTACCTAGACAATTGATCATGGAGAGATAATTTAAGAATTATTGGACTATCTGAAATTTATGATCAAAAAAAGAGCTGAGACTTCATATCTTAAAAAACTATCAAGTGGGGCATCTAGGTGGCACAGTAAAGAGAGCACCGGCCCTGGTTTCAGGAGGACCTGAGTTCAAATCTGGCCTCAGACACATAACACTTACTAGCTGTGTGACCCCGGGCAAGTCACTTACCCCCATTGCCTACTTCCACCCCCCAAAAAAAAAGAAAAGAAAAAAGATACTGTCAAGGAAAACTGTTCTGATATCTTGGAACCAGAGGGTAAAATAGAAGTTGAAAGAAATAACTGATCACCTCCTGAAAAAGATCCTAAAACAAAAACTCCAAAGAATATTATAGTCAAATTTGAGAGCTTCAATGTCAAGACATTGCAAGCTGCTAGAAAGAAACAATTTAAATATTGTGGATCCAAAATCAGCAGAGGAGATTTAGCAAATCAGAGTACTTGGAATGTGATATTCCAGGGGGCAAAGGAGCTAGGATTACAACCAAGAATCACCTGCCCAGAAAAACTGAGTATAATCCATCAGGAGAAAATGAATATTTAACAAAATAGAGGAGTTTCAAGCATTACTGATGAAAAGACCAGAGCTGAATAGAAAATATGACTTTCAAATAAAAGACTAAAGAGAAGCATAAAAACTCAAACAGGAAAGAGAAATCATAAAAGATTCAATAAAGTTGAACTGTTTACATTCCTACATGAGAAGAAGGCATGTTTAACTCCTAAGAACTTTATTATTAGGGTACTTAGAAGGAGCATACATAGACAGAGATCACAGGTGTGAGTAAACTATGATGAGATGATATCTTTAAAAATAAAATTGAGGGGTGAGAAAGAGGGATGCATTGGGAGAAGGGGAAAGGGAAAAGTAGAATGAGGTAAATTATCTCACAGAAAAATAGTCTAGAAGAGTTTTTACAATGGAGAGGAAAATGAGTGGAGTGGCAGGCAACACTTGAACCTTAATGTCATTGGAATTGGTTCAAAGTGGGAATAACATACACACTCAGTTGGGTATAGAAATCTATCTTACCCTCTTGAGAAATAGGAAAAGAAGAGGATAAGGAGAGGGTGTGATAGAAGGGAGGGCCAATTGGGGAAGGTGGTGGACAGAAATAAAACACTTTTGAGAAGGGAGGGGGTAAAAAGAGAGAGAAAGAGAAACAAGGGAAAATAGGATGGAGGGGATTACATGGTTAGTAATCATAATTGTAAAAAAAATATTACAACCATTTTCTTTGATAAAGACCTCATTTCTCAAATATATAGAGAACTAATTAAAATTTATAAGAATAAAATCATTACTCATTAATAAATGGTCAAAGGATACGAACGGTAGTTTTCAGCCAAATATATTAAAGTTATCTATACTCATATGAAAAATTGCTCTAAATCACTAGTGATTAAAGAAATGAAAATTAAAACAACTCTGAGGCATTACCTCACAACTATCAGATTGACTAATATGATAGAAAAGAAAAATGACAAATGTTAGAGGAGATGTAGACACTAATGAACTGTTTTTGGAATTGTGAATTGATTCAACCATTCTGGAGAGCAATTTGAAACTATTCCCGAAGGGCTATAAAAGTGTTCATACCTTTGACTAAGTGCTACCACTACTAGGTATGTATCCCAAAGATTAAAAAAAAGAAAAGGACCTAGATATATGAAAATATCTATAGCACCTTTTTTTATGGTGGCTAGGAAATGGGAATTGAGGGGATGTCAATCAATTGGAGAATGGCTGAACAAGTTGTGGTATATGATTTTGATGGAACGTTATTGGGATATAAGAAATAATGAGCAGGATTCTTTCAGAAAAATACGGAAAGACTTACATGAACTGATGCAAAGTGAAGTGAGCAGAACCAGGAGAACATTATACACAATAACAACAGTATTGCATGATGATCAACTGTGAATAACTTAGCTCATAAGTTCCCAGGGACGTATGATGAAAAATGCTGTTCACCTCTAGAGAAAAGGATTGTAGTCTAAATACAGGTGAAAAAATACTTTTTTTATTTTTACTTTCTTTTTTTATCTGTATTTTCTTTCACAAACTGACTGATATGGAAATTTGTTTTGCATGACCACACATGTATGATCTATATCAAATTGCTTGCCTTCTCAATGAGAGAGGGGAGGAGAGGAAAGAGGGAGACAGTTTGGAACTCAAAAGTTTTAAAAAAAAAAGATATTAAAATTATTTTTACATGTATGAGTATACATATATGTTTATATAATTTGCATCACTCTATGGGTAATGCTTTTTTAATTTTCTCAGGTCTAGTTGTGTCTGAATTAGGTCGAAGGGGCTTCCACGGTCAGGGCTGGAATGAGGAGGTGGGGGTGAGGTTGTCTTGGGTGCCTCTTCAGAGGCAGGAATAAAGCTCCTTGGGGCTTAAGCAGTGTTCCTAGAATGACATCGTGGTTTGGGGGTTTCAGTCATTAGGAAGCCAGGCTCAGAGATGTGTGAGGAAGGTGTTTGAGTCTAGGTCATAAGGTCAGAGGACTGGGAAGGGATGTTCCATATGAGAGTTCTCTGATCTATTTCAGTCAGGTGGTCTTGGTTAGGTTTATATGCATAGGGATTCCACTGTGCAAAGGGAAGAGTCAGCCAGGGCCTAGACCCTAAGGGTTGCAACAGAGATAGGCCCCCTGTGGGGATTTACAAGTGATCAGTAGGTGGTGTGCAGATAGACTGGGAGTGGTATGCACCTGCATAGGTGGTAATGTGCTCCTGGACAAAGATGGTGCATAGAGAGGTTGCATGCAGATGCACCTCAAGTTGAATCATTCTTTAATCCAGACCTACCCTTTTTGAATGAAATCCTTTTGTGCTTCGGGCTATACCTAGAAGGCAGAAAGGTAGGGACAACTAGACTTTGCCCAACCCCCACCTCCCACTAAGTAGGAGCTTTCCCAGAGCCCAGCAAAAAGAATTAAAATTAGTGGGGACCCTGGAACGAGCTACTTGGCCTTTCCTCCAGGGTCCAGGCCCCAAATCCTAGGAGGTGCAAGGTGAGGACCAAGCTTATATCAAAGTCCAGATCAAATCTGAAATCCCCAGGAGTTAGTGATGTCTCAGTTGGTGGGTAGATGGGGCTTTGAATGACTGCAGGAGGTGATTTAGTTTGCAGTTAGGATCACAATGTTTCAAAGATGCTCCTGCTGGGAATCCTGTTATTTCAATTACAGGGGCCATGTCAGATAACGACCTTGTTCAAGTGGCCTTTGTGTGCAAAGTGTGTGTAATCAGTCAATAAACATTTATTAAGGACCTACTATGTACTAGGCACTTGCTAGGGGTACAATTTTTATTTAGTCATTTTTTAATCATCTCTGCGTCCCCTTTGGAGGTTTTCTTAGGAAAAAAATGATGCTGGTTGTGGTTTGCCATTTCCTTCTGTAGCTCATTTTACAGATGAGGAAGCTAAAGCAAACAGGGCTTATTGAAGCTCAGAGTCACATGGCTAGTAAGTGTCTGAGGCCTGATTTGAATTCAGCAAAAGGAGAATTCCTGACTCCAGGCCACCTGCGGATACCAAGAAAGGCAAAAGACAGTCACTGTCCTCAAAAAGCTCACAATCTAATGGGTGAGACAGCACATAAAAAAGAATTCGAAAAGGCAGAAGAAGGGGAGATGTGGGTCATGAAGAGAGGAGTTCGAGGTAGAAAATAATAAGATGGCTGCCCTGGATGCCCTCTTTAAATGGAGGATTGTGTGTGTGTGAGTGTGTGTGTGTGTGTGTGTGTGTGTGTGTGTGTGTTACCCAATTCTTTATAAATGCAGAATCCTGTAGTCCCTTTAAGCAGGTGAGTGAGACACCTTGCTTCTGCGCTGGGGTTGTACATTCTATCTCTGTGGATGGGCAGGTCCTTGAGGTGTAGTGGTCCCTTGTAGGTCTTTTTTGACTGTGTGGCTGGTGATATGAGTGGCCTCTGCTGTGTTTTTGGGGTCCCAGTCAGCGGGTACACATGACTATTAATAGCTATGATTAGATCCCTTCAGACATGGGCCTATGTCACCAGGTGGGCAGAGACTTTAAGGATCACAAGTAAGGTGCCTAAGACAGTGAAAGCAGGTGAATGGTGCTCCCAATGGCTGCATGAGTGGAAAAGAGGATACAAAGTTTGATGTAGTGGGATTGTACAGGGCTGCTAGTGAGTACCAGGTCCCATGTTATCTGGTGGACAGTGCTCTGATTCCCTCAAAAGAGTCTTGGAATTCCTTTTGGTGGTGGAGGTGGTGTTCAGCATCTAGGAGGTGCTCTTGGAACATTTCCTCAGTTTCCAGGTGTGTCCGAGTCAGTGGGCAGGACACCTAGAACAGGATTGTGGTAGAGGTGTCTTGGGTTCTCCTTTGGTTGTAGAGGTAGAGCTCCAGGGGCCGTT
Organism: Vombatus ursinus; assembly: GCF_900497805.2. Taxonomy (NCBI): domain Eukaryota; kingdom Metazoa; phylum Chordata; class Mammalia; order Diprotodontia; family Vombatidae; genus Vombatus; species Vombatus ursinus. The sequence goes on from NW_020954557.1 coordinate 16,076,086, forward strand.
GCAGGGTCTCAGATTGGTAGTGTTGGAAAACTATGAGGGGGAGGGGCTCTGTGTGGGTTCCAGGAGGGGTTGAACTACTTTGCTAAGGTTCTGGGTTGGGGCTTGTGGTTAACAGGGAGTGGGTCTTGACCTGCCTTGAAGAGGATGGCAATCAGGGCTAGGAATGGCTACTCCAGCTCAGAGGGTACTGATGTGTCTCATCACATTGGGCTTAGCTGTGAGTGTGTCTGTAGAAGGTTACTTCCACGTGAGTCAAGGGTAGATTATCATTTCAAAGGATATACAAATAATTAGCAAGTTATGTGCATTTGATTGTCTCAGTTTCAGTTGCTTTTTGAGATTGGAAGGGCACACTGAAAAGAGTTAAGAAGGAAATAAGAGGAAAAAGTGGAGGCATCAGTTATAGCCAACCTTCTCAAGGAATATAGCCCCCAAAAGGGAAAAAAGAGTTATAGTATATCAGCTAGCAGGGATGGATGGATCTTCCTAAGGAAGAACACTCTAAACATGGCATTCAACTTGGAAACTATGCAATTCTTAATCCTTCAAAGCACAAAAGGAACCTTATTTCTACTTGCTTCCAATGTTAAATTAGAAATTAGTTTTTTTAAGGATGAAGAGATACAGTTATGTTTGTAGGCAGTAGGGGAGCAGTCAGCAGAAAGCGAGAGACTGAAGATAAGTGAGATAGTCAGGATAATAGTGGGGGCAATCCGTTGGAGAAAATGAGATAGAATGGGGTCCCTTGTGTATGTAGCAATACTATCTTTTGCAAGGAAAAGGGCCACCTCTTCATGAGAAACAGAGGTGAAGTAGGACAAAGTTGTGGAATTCATCTTTGTGATATGAGAGGAGGAAGGGAAAAGAGAGAATTATCTATTCATGGCCTCAGTCTTTTAGGTGAAATATGAGGCAAGTTTTTTAGCTGAGAGTGTTGGGGGGAGGAAGAGCTATGGGAAGCTTGCAAGTGTTTGGAAAAACCTCTTTGGTGAGTGGGATAGTGAGTCACTTAGAGAGAGGATTGCCTTACTCAAATAAATGCCCAGTTAAAATTATGTAAATTTGTAGTGGACCCAGACAGCATCATTTTGTGATTTTCTTAATCTTTATCAGCAGCTTGTAGGTATTAGTGAAGGCTGTAGATGATGGGAGTAATCCAAGGCTGACACTTGGCAGGGCAATATAGGATAAAGGAGAAACACACTCAAGAGAAGAGGATAGTGTAGAATTAAACTGATTCACTAAGAGGATAAAATGGGGGAAGTGAAGAGAGCATGCCAATGCAGGGGTAATGGCCTGGAAAAGAACTAAGGGATAGAAGGATTGGAGGCCTTGAGGAGTATGATGTTGATAGAAAAAGAGAAATCAGAGCAAGTATACATAGAAGAATATATACCAATCAACACAGAGTGAAGGAACTCTCTCATTGGGATTGAGATAACTCAACCAAGAGAGAGAATCACAGATCTCACTCAAGAGGAGATTCCCAGAAGTCTCTAGTGTAGTAGCAAGCTAAGAATATGGACATGATGGAGATTACTAGATCTTCTCATGTCAGTTTCTTTCCAGAATCTTAAATCTTCTTTCAGTAGTCTGAAGTAGGATTGACATCTTCTATCTTCTCTTTCAAAGCTGGAAGCCAGAAATGCTCTAAGTGGCTACAGAGCCTAGCATCTGAATAGATCTGAAGAGCTTAAGGAGACTAACCTTCTCTTGCCAACTCTGTTCTGTCCTTCATGCAGACACAGAATATTGTTTCCACCAATGAGAAGAGAGTCCCTTACCAGTGGGGCTTGGGTTATGCATAGAAATCAACTGGTATTCTTGCAATAATTGGAGATATTTCTGTTTTGCTTATTCTAGGTTTAGGAGTACTTCATGACTGACTAATGAATGTGGTATAGTGGCACTGGCTTTGGAGTCAGAGGAGACTTCAATTCAAATTCTTTTTCTTTTACTTACCACCTGTGTAACCTTGAACCAATCACTTCATCCTTTCAGGGTTCATTTTGTCATCTGTAAAATTAAAGGTTTGGACTAAATGATCTCCAAGATCCCTTTCAGTTCTAAATCTATGATCCTAGGGAAGAACACTCTAAACATGGTGTTCAGCTTGGAAGCTATGCAATTCTTAATCCTTCAAAGCATAAAAGGAACCTTATTTCTACTTGCTTCCAATGTTAAATTAGAAATTTATGTCTTGTTCTTTTCTATACACATTTCTCTCAGTCATATATTTTTTAATGCAAACTTTGCTCTGAAATAACACAAACTGGAAGAAAGCAAGTTGATATTCTCTAAGATTGGATATGAAAATAGTCATGGGTGAATGCTTAGTTTACTATGAAAATACTCTGAACGTATAGTCCCATTTTCCATTTTTTATTAGTTGCAAAGTGACTCTAAAGTAAATATATACTTGTAACCTTGTTTAGTCCTGTCTAATGGTATTTAAGGGAAGCTTCCCCCAATTTATTATATAATGTGACTCTTTATATGCCCCTTAACTCCATCTCTACAGCACCCATTCCAGTTTAAGCCTTCATGACATTGGGGCTGGATTTCCTGCAGGGGTCTCAGAATAAGACTTCAAGAATTGAATCAGACTTCATAGGTCATCTGGACAAATTGACTAGGGATGCTCTCTGTGATATCCCTGACATTCTTGTGAGGATTTCCAATGATGGGGATTCACTGCATCTGAAGCAGTTTAATTAGGATATGTCTAATGATTAGGTAGTTTTCCCTTCATTGTCCCTGAATCTACTTCTCTGCAACTTATTCCTAGATATTTTCCCTTATTTCTGTCTCATCCCAGTCAGGCCAGGCTGCAACAATACAGACTCATTTTTCTGAAATGGTTCATCAGGATATTCCTCGCCTCATCAACCTTCAACCAATGCCCACTGTTCTTAACTCTGGTTTTCAAGGTCCTTCTTAATCTGGCTCTGTCATGAATATCCAGACTTATTTTCTCTTTTCTGCTAACAATAACCTTCTGCTCTAGTAAGTTAATCTTCCCTTTACCATGTACATACTTCTTTTTGCTGCAGTCATATCCAATTGTGCTAATTTTGCTTTTATGCTTTTATTTATGATACTTGCTCTGCCTGTAATGCCCTTACTCTACACATGTTACATGTGTACTTTAAAAGTCGATTCAAGTTTCACCTCAACTCCACAGTAATTGACTTGTCCTTACCCACACCTACTGACTCTCCACTTTCCAGCTATACACAATTATTAGACATTTTGGGGCAACTCCACCTAGAGGCTGAACCTCTGTGCACAATGATAATCTACAGAATTTCAATCCTCAATGATTAACATACTGTTATTCAGTCATGAGCTGCTCATCCCAGTGATTCTGCTTCCCCCAGCTGCCATTGTTCAAACCTGATTTTTACCTTTCACCCCCACACTGACTGCTTCCTTAGCCCTGTTTCCCTCAATCCATCCTCACCAATATCCTACTGTAAAGCTAACCACCCCTTCTTCTGTGTTCTCTGGAATGTTTGCTCCGTATGTTAAAAAGCAACCACAACAATTAGCTTTCCCCTTATAGTTTTTCCTTTTGGGCTCCTTCTAATTTCTTGCACTTACTGATACCTGGCTCCCTTCTGATGATGATGACAGCTTCCCTAGTCATTCTTTGCAGCACTGGTTGCACATTAACTCATATCCCCAAGTAACTGGTTGAGGTAGAGGAGTTGAAATATTCCTTGCTCCACATTACCATTTCCAGGATCTCCCTCTACCACCATCACTCTGCAACTTCTCTTCTATTGAGGTTCATTTAATTTAGTTAACTCCATCACCTAGTCAAGATTCTTTTGGCTCTAAGACACTCTACTTCCTTCCTTCTTTCCTTCTTTCTTTCCTTCCTCCCTTCCTCAAAAAGTCCAGTGCCTGACTCACAGTATTTCTGTTCCTCTCAAATCCAACCCTGATACTAGGGGACTTCAAAATACATATTGATACTCCTTCAAAACCTCTAACCTCCCCATTTTCCAAATTTTTTTCTTGACCTACTACTCTTCCATTTAACCTCAGCCACACACAAAGGTGGCCATACCTTTGATTTTGCCATCACCTACAAATTCTGCTGTGCTCTCTACCTGCACAAATATCCCCATTCCATTTTATCTTTTCCAGTAAATTGCCTCTTGTATCATCCTGACTGTCTTATTTATCTTTAATCTCTCCGTGTCTACTGGATGTTTGCTGTGATCTACAAATATACCTATGTCTTCCCCATCTTTAAAATATTCTGTTGATCCATTATCTCTGCTACCTATCATTCTACATTTCATTTCTCTTTTGTGGCTAAATCCCTAAATCCTCCACTTCTTTTCCTCTCACGTTCTTCTTAATTCTCTGAAGTCAGGCTTCCAACCTCATTCTTCAACTGAAACCATTCTCTCCAAGTGACCAATGATCTCTTAATTGCCAAATATAATGTCATTTTCCTCAATCTCCATCTTTCTTGGCCTCTCTGAAGTCTTTGATACTGTCCATCACCCTCTACTCATTGACAGTCTCTTCTCCATGGGTTTTTGTAACACTGTTTTCTCCTGGTTTTCCTCTGATCTATTTGGATATTCCTTTTTAGTCTCTTTTGCTGGATCTTCATCTACGTCATACTGACTATTTATTGGTGTCCCCTAAGGTTCTGTTTGAGTCCTTTTCTCCCTCCTTTCACTTGATGATCTCATCAGCTGTCATGGATTCAATGATCAATGCTATGCAGATAATCCTTAGATCTATTTGCTCAGGCCTGATGTCTTCAAACCTGCAGTCCTGCATCTTCAACTGCCTGATGTTCCTCTCAAACTGGATATCCCATAGATATCTTAAACTCACCACATCCAAGTCTAAACTCATTATCTCCCCTCCCCCCAAACTTTCCCATCTTCCCAAGTTCCTATTACTGTTGAGGGTACCAACATCCTCCTTGTCAACCAGTCTCCCAATGGGGGGGGTGGGGGTGGGAAGGGGTCATTTTTGATTTCTCACTTTCTCTCACACCTTATATCTAATATATTGACAAGTCCTGTTTTTTTTCTGCCTTTATAACATCTCTTACATGACTCCTTCTGTCCTTTGTCATGACTTGGTGTAGGTCATCATTACCTCATGCCTGGACCTTTGCATTAGCTTGATAGCTGGTCTCCCTGTAACAAGTCTCTCCCCGCTACTGTTTACTCTTTATTTTGCTGTCATATTCATCTTCCTAAAGTGCAAGTCTGACCCTGTCACCTCTCACATCCCCATGTAATTAACTGTGGTGGCTCCCTATTCCTTCAAAGACAGGAACTATTTATGCTTTTGTCTTTGTACCCCTAGCACTTAGCCCAGTTCCTGGCATCTAATAGACATAAAATGTCAATCTTGATCATCACAGATCTTACTCTTTACTGTTACTAGATTTTTTAGAGACCAACTGACTATCTGTCTTTCACAACAACCCAGAAATATCTGCATCAGAGCATTTCATTATAAAATTAATGTTAACTGTAATGTCTTTCAAGCTACGTTCAAATCATATCCCTTCTTCAGAACCATCCTCTACAATCACTCTCTCCATGAAATGGTCTCAGAACAAACTTGTGTAGCATTGTATACCAATTCAATACAATGTATTTATTAAATATATATATATATATATATCTCACCATGCTTGATACTGAAGAGTTCTTTTAAAAAAATCAAGAGATTCTAATATATTTGGAGACATGAACCATATATATGCCAAACAGCTAACTAAGAAAATGAAGCAAGGGATGTTGACAATAATTGTTGTATGCTTTCAAATGGAAAAACAAAACAAAACAAAAGAAAACATTACTGTGGGCCAGAGAGATCAAGAAGGTCTCCACAAAAGAGAGTGACTTATTCAGACTGGTCCTAGGTCATGAGATCATAGATTTAGAGCTGAAGAGGACTAAAGGTATTTTTAAATATTACTCTGTTAATCTATGAGGAAGCCAAGACCTTGAGATGCAAAGTGACTTATCCAAGGTCAAACAGGTGGTAAACAACAAAGCCAGGTTTTGAATAAAGACTTTTGACTCTCTTCTTGCCAAATTATTTTTATGATAAAAATATGGTGTTGATACCCAAACCAGGAAGAGTCAAAACAGAGAAAGAAAATTATAGACCAATTTCCCTAATGAATATAGATGCAAAAATTTTAAATAAAATATTAGCAAATAGATTACAACAACTTCTCACAAGAATAATACACTATGACCAGGGAGGATTTATATCAGGAATGCAAAACTGGTTCAATATTAGGAAAACAATCAGTATAATTGATCATATCAACAACAAAACTAACAGAAATCACAAGATCATCTCAATAGATGCAGAAAAAAATTGTGACAAAATACAACACCCATTCCTATTAAAAACACTGGAGAGCATAGGAATAAATGGAGTCTTCCTTAAAATAATAAATACCATCTACCTAAAACCTTCAGCAAGGATCATATGTAGTGGGGACAAGCTAGAAGCATTTCCAATAAGATCAGGGGTGAAACAAAGATGTCCATTATCACCCCTGTTGTTCAATAGCATACTGAAAGTGGTAGCTTTAGCAGTAAGAGAAAAAAAGAAATTGAAGGTATTAGAATAGGCAAAGAAGAAACAAAGCTATCACTCTTTGCAGATGATATGATGATATACTTAGAGAATCTTAGAGAATCAAGTAAAAAGCTTAGTGAAATAATAAGCAACTTTAGCAAAGTTACAGGCTATAAAACAAACCCACATAAATCATCAGTATTTCTATATATTATCAACAAAGTCCAATAGCAAGAGATAAAGGAATTCCATTCAAAGTTACTGTAGACGTTATAAAATATTTAGGAGTCTACCTACTGACACAAACCCAGGAACTCTATGAACACAATTACAAAACACTTTTCACACAAATAAAGTCAGATCTAAATAATTGAAAAAACATCAGTTGCTCATGGGTAGGCCAAGCTAATATAATAAAAATGACAATTCTACCTAAGCTAATTTACTCATTCAGTGCCATACTAATCAAGTTACCAAAAATTATTTTATAGAGTTAGAAAAAATAATAAGATTCATTTGGAATAGCAAAAGTCCAGAATATCAAGGTAATTAATGAAAAGAAATGCAGGGGAAGGTGGCCTAGCCATTCCAGATCTTAAATTGTATTATAAAGCAGCAATCATCAAAACTACTTGGTACTGGCTAAGGAATAGAGTTGTGGGTCAATGGAATAGGTTAAGTATGCAAGACATAGTAGTCAATGACTATAGTAATCTATTATTTGATAAATCCAAAGACCCTAGCTTCTGGGATAAGAACTCACTATTTGACAAAAACTGCTGGGAAAACTGGAAAAGAGTAGGGCAGAAACTAGGCGTAGACCAAAATCTCACACCATATACCAAAATAAAGTCAAAATGGGTTCATGATTTAAATATAAAGGCTGATACTGTAAGCAAACTGAGAGAACAAGGAATAGTTTACCTATCAGATACATGGAGAACAGAAGAATTCACGACCAAACAGCAGATAGAGAACATTACGAAATACAAAATGGATAACTTTGATTACATTAAATTGAAAAGTTTTTGCACAAACAAAGCCAATGCAACCAAGACTAGAAGGAAATTAGAAAATTGGGAAAGAATTTTTATAACCAGTCTCTCTGATAAGGGCCTCATTTCTAAAATATTTAGAGAATTAAGTCAAATTTATAAGAATACAAGTCATTCCCCAATTGATAAATGGTCAAAGGATATGAACAAGCAGTTCTCAGATGAAGAAATTAAAGCCATCTATAGTCATATGAAAAAAATGTTCTAAATCACTCTTGATTAGAGAAATGCAAATCAAAACAACTCTGAGGTAGCACATCACACCTATCAGAATGGCCAACATGACAAAACAGGAAAATGATAAATGTTGGAGAAGATATGGGAAAATTGGAGCCCTAATGCATTGTTGGTGGAGTTGTGAAATGATCCAACCATTTTGGAGAGCAATTTGGAACTATGCCCAAAGGGCTATAAAAATGTGCATACCCTTTGACTCAGCAATAACACTTCCAGGGCTATATCCCAAAGAGATCACACAAATGGGTAAAGGATCTACATGTATAAAAATATTCATAGCAGCTCTTTTTGTGGTGGCAAAGAATTAGAAATTGAGAGGATGCCCATTAATTGGGGAAATGACTGAACAAGTTGTACAAAAATGTGCATAGCCTTTGACCCAGCCATAGCACTTCTAGGGCTATATCCCAAAGAGATCATACAAATGGGAAAAGGACCCACATGTACAAAAATATTTATAGCATCTCTTTTTATGGTGGCAAAGAATGGAAATTGAGAGAATGCCCATCAACTGGGGAATGGCTGAACAAGTTGTGGTATATGAATGTAATGAAATATTATTGTGCTATAAGAAATGATGAGAAGGCAGACTTCAGAAAAAGCCTGGAAAGACTTGTATGGTCTGATGCTTAGTAAAGTGAGAAGAACCAGGAGAACTTTATGCACAGTAACAGCCATGTTGTGTGATGACAATGTTAATAGACTTAACCCTTCTCAGCAATGCAAGGATCTAAGACAGCTCCAAAAGTCTCATGATGGAAAATGCTATCCACATCCAAAGAAAGAACTATTGATTTTGACTGCAGATCAAAGCATACTATTTGCCATTTTTTTCTTTCTGTTTTGTTTTGTTTCCTCTTTCTAGTGGTTCCTCCTATTGGTTCTAATGTCTCATTACAACATCACTAATGTGAAAATATGTTTAATAGGAATGTATATGTATAGACTATATCAGATTGCATGCTCTCTTGGGGAAGAAGGCGGGGAGGGAGGGGGAGAAAAATTTAAAACTCAAAAGCTTATGGAAGAGATTGTTGATAAATCAAAATAAATTAATAAAAAAAGACTTCTGACTCTTCATCCAGTTCTTTTTACCCTATACTTTTGTGGAGTTAAGACTAGACACTTGCTTATATATAGTAGAGTAGTCAACAATAGAGCTGTCAACACAGAGAGAAAAGATTAGAAGAGCAAAGGACGAGTCCATGGTATTTTGCACAGGTTTGAGCTAGAGACTCAGTGGCAACACTGAATATTTATGGAAATGCCCAGTCAGGGTGACAGAGGAAGAGCTGAGGGTTCAAAGGCATATCTTCTCTGTGGCAGAGAAGGAAGTCTCAGATAGGAAAAGATTAGATATAATCTGAAAGCAAGGAAAAGGGTGAATGTTTGAGGGGATTTGATGGGAAGCAAGTAACCAAGGGACTAAAATAAACCATTGCTTTGACTTCATGTATATGGTCAAACTAAGGGGTTGTGCCCAAGTTTAGGATGTAAAAATGCAGGCAGTCTACATTTTGAATGAACCTAATCTGATTCTTGATAGCTTAAGTCTTTATTTTTCTAGACATGTTAGTGACCTTGCTGATTCAGGTACCCATGGTGAATCATTATCTGTGTTGTTGGCAAAGGAGCAATAAAATCTGAAGGGAATAGGAGAGTGAGCCAGAACAACTGCAGACAAGCCATATGAAAGAAAAGTCCATGTCATGGAATTTACCATAGTTTGTTGCAGTCACTGAGTCAAGAGCCTTGTGTTCTGGTCAGTCCCACTCATCTGATCTCACAAGTACCTCTACTTTGAGAGACAACCTTGTCTTGTCATCAGCCATTGAACTCAAGAGGAAGGGTGACTTAAAATAGGTCTTAAAGGAATGTAGAATTGTTTTAGGAATTAAAGAGTGGAAAGTTCATTCTAAGTAGGTGAAATACCATGGATCAATTTAAGGAGACAGAAATAATCATGGAATTTTGGGGGGGTAATAAAAATGAGTTAAATAAAGAGTATGGTGGGGAGAGGTTATGAAGTTAGATAGAACTATATTGGGGAATGGTCCAGTGCTAGACAAAGGACTCTGAATTGAATCTTACAAGAAATAGAATCTTTGAAGTTTTGGGGGCAAAGAGTGACACAATGAAAATTTATGACTGTGTAATTTCCCCCCCCATTAGCATTTATCTTTACCATTATATTACACATGTTTGATCATAGAGACTATATTTTTATTCCTTTGTGTTAGTGCTTGGATCAGGAGGTTCTATAGTTTGCAAATAACAGACAAAGGCCCAGGACTGAGAAATCTGTTTCATGGTGTAAAAGAGTTGTAGGTCATATTTTGTGGTTTGGTCATTTCAGTCATGTTCAACTCTTTGTGATCTGACCCCTTTTGTAGTTTCCTTGGCAAAGATACTTAAGTGATTTGTCATTTCCTTTTCCAGCTCATTTTACAAATGAGGAAACTGAGGCAAACAGAGTTAAGTGACTTCTCAGTGTCACATAGCTAGTAAGTGTCCAAGGACAGATATGAACTCATGAAGATCAATTTTTCTGACTCCAGGCCCAGCTCTCTATCACTGCACCACCTAACTGTACTTTGTAGGTCATACAGTGAATCACAAACCAAGAAAGTAAACAGGACTCTAAAGAATCATGGGGATCAAAAATCAGGATAAAGCAATGGGTCAGAAATGCAATAAAAAGGAAGTCATGGAATATGCAGATAGAGGAAGTTTAGGCAAAGCAGGAGATTTGAACCCAGGTAATCAAGTAAATGAGAACAAGAAGAATGCAGATACCAAAGGGGGAAAAAAAACATAGTGGGTCTTGAAAAAGTCTGAGAAGTAATCAGTAACCAGGAGACTCAAAAAATTAAAAGATCAGAGCCAGAGAGATAGGAGAACAGAGGTGATGCATCAGCAGTCAAGAAAGCCAAGAAAACTCCTACCTGGATTCTGGGGCAAGGTTCTGCCTCAGCTGACAGTTCTTTATATTTTTCCATTAGGACAATGACCAATCTCAGGGTGTGAGCTGCTCGGAGTTTACTGGTGAAAGTAGATAAGGGAGCATAGTTGAAATGAAGGGCTGAAAGAAATAGCTCCTAAGACATCAGAAATTTCCAGAGAACTGAATACACAATAGATTTTCAACAGATTGTTGTCAACAGACTAACATGCATCATGGTAACTATGGCAACAATTAGAAATCTTTCATTTATTAAATATTATTAAAAGTTTATTAAATATTGAGACTTAGGAAGCTAACAACATATAATTAATTGCATGAATGTGGAAAAAGAGTGTTCTTTATTATGTGTTAAAAACCTATGTTCAATGCTTAAATAATATTTCTGCTTATATTTCCTGCTGAATAAATTTTTCTACTATGACCAAATTATTGTTCAGGGGTGAGGGATGGGGAGAAAAGAGGCAAAGTATGCATAACACAAGAGAGCATCTAGTTCATAGTATTAGGACCCCTTTCTTTCAGAGAGAATTATACATGATATAATTAACTTCAGCTTTGATATCATGTATTGGGTTATTTTGCTATGGCACTACATCTAAATCAGATATTACAAAATAATGGGTAGCCCACAAGTCCAGCCAAGTTGCTCAAAGTTTATAAAAGAATTTAATATATTTCATAAAAGCAGAGAGAAAATGGATTTAAAGTGAAATTTGTTCAGGTTTATTTAATAAAAGGTTAAGATTTCTCCTCTTGCTGAAAGATACATTGAGAAGGAAGCTATCCTCCCTTTATAGTAGAAGGAAGGATTATGGAAAAACACAAGGGAGATAAGAAAGGTGAGCCAGTTTAAACAACCTTTATTCAAGCTCCATTGAAGCAAATGGATAAGAGGATTTACCAGCAGGAGATAAAATGGACCTGGTGCTGATAGAGAGAAAAAATGATTAAATGAATTATTTTCATCAAATAAAACTTATAAATCTGTAATTGTGGTGAAAAGGATTTACTGTGCTTTTATAAGAAAATAAGCATTAATTAAAAAGTTAACATGTTATGTATAAGTGAACACTTAAGTATTAATTTTTAAGCCTTATGTTTAAACCATTGGTAGATACTTGAAAACTCAGTCCCTTTATGCTATTAACCTTACCTATTAAAGAAAAACCCTAGACATTCTTCCATTTTAGCTCCACTGTCAGAAGACTAGTTCAATTATCTGAAGTAATCCTCTTCAGTATATCATTAAATAGAAGATGTTATCATCTCAATATTTAGACATATTAATACTCAAAGTTTGGCTATTGGAATAGTTATTTCCTATGTTCAGCCCTTAAGACAAATTTTCACTTTGTAAGGATGACTTTGCTATTGGTTATTGTTCTTATTAAGATATCACTGTACTTCCACAATCATTTGAGAAGTTTAGCTAAATAATGGGATAGAGGGACTTCCCCTTCTGGGAGCCAAAATGGTGGAATAAAAAGTAAGTCACTCTTACCCTCCCATATTAACCTCTGAAAGCCCAGAAAATATCACCCCAGAAAAAACCCTGGAACAGCTGAATCAGAAGAAAGACAGGGTGCAGCAGTCCTGTAGCCCAGGTAGCTTGATGGATTAATGGGAAAGGCCCCTTTTGCCCTGGGGGAAGGGAAGCAGTACAGAAAGGGAGGCATCCCAGCAAGCTAGTGGAAAGCCCCACCTCAGCATACCAGGAGGAGATACTGAAACCCAGGTGGTGATCCTGAAACCCAGGTGGTGGAGGAGGCAAACACCAACACCTGGACCCCCGAGTGCCTCAGTGAGGGAAGGGTAAATAGAAACTAGTTTGGAAAATCAACAGGTGCCCAAGCATTCTACAGCAACCAGGTCTCCAGGTGCCTCAGCAAAACTAAGGAAAGCAGTGCTCCAAGTGGTCCCAGGTAGATAAACATCCTGCAACATTCATCTGGAAGGAGCTGAAGAAAGCAAAAGGAAGGAAAGGCCCAGGTGAGCAGGAAATCTCCAGGGGCCACACTATCCAATCCTACCCCCAGAGTTTCAGTGTTGCTGATTCCAGCCCAACACCAGGTAAGCTGCCAGAAGCCTACAGCCTCCAACTGCCAACATCAGAGGCCCCAGTATACAAAGCCAGTGACCAGGCCCTAGGCTCCCAACACAAGAAGCTTGAGTCAGTGCCCTTTGCTCCCTAGCAGGAGAGCCCAATCTCTTTAAAGGCCAGGAAATAAGCAAACACCATGAGAAAAAGAAACATACCATAAATTCATATTATGAGATCAGTGAAGATAAAGGCTGAAATTCTAAAGAGGACAACATTGTCAACAAACCCACATCTGCAACCTCAAAAGGGAATATGAACTGATCTGAAGCCCAAAAATACTTCTTAGAAGGGCTCAAGAAGGATTTTAAAAGTCAAATGAGAAGGGTAGAAGAATCCTTAAAAAATACAATGGCCAACTGGAAAAAAGTACACTGAAGAAAACAAGTCCCTAAAAAATACAATTGGCCAAATGGGGAAGGAGGTACAAAATCGAATAGAAGAAAACAATTTGTTAAAAATTAGAATTGGGCAAATTGAAACTAATGACTATGAGAGAGCAAGAATCAGTCAAACAGAAACAAAAAAACAAAAGAAGAGATGAAAACATAAAATACCTCATTGGTAAAACAACTGACCTGGAAAATAGATCCAGGAGAGACAATTTAAAAATTATTGGTCTACCTGAAAATCATGATTTAAAAAAGAGCCTGGATAGTATCTTTCAGGAAATCATAAAGGAAAACTGCCCTGAGGTCCTAGAACCAGAGGGTAAAATAGCCATAGAAAGAATCCACCGATCGCTTCCTAAAAGAGATCCCAAATTGAGAACACCAAGGAATATAGTAGCTAAATTCCAAAATTACCAGATAAAAGAGAAAATAGAGCAAGCAGGCAGAAAGAAACAATTTAAGTATCATGGAACCACAGTCAGGATTACAGAGGACCTTGCAGCTTCTACATTAAAAGACCATAGGGCATGGAATATAATATTCCTTAAGGCAAAGGAGCTTGGATTACAACCAAAGGTCAATTACCCAGCAAAAATGAGAATGATCTTTCAGGGTAGGAGATGTATATTCAATAAAATAGGGGACTTCCAAACCTTCCTGGTAAAAAGTCCAAAGCTCAACAGAAAATTTGATCTTCAAATACAAGACTCAAGACAAACATAAAAAGGTAAACAAGACAGAAAAATACAACATATTGTTAATAAGGGCAAACTGTTTACATCCCTACAAGGGAAGACGGCACTTGTAATTCTTGAGAACTGTATTGTTATTACACCATGTTATGGGGTATACATAAAGGGAGTGTATATAAGTTGACTTTGATGTAATGATAAAAAAAAAATCTAATCAAGTGGGTTAAATGGATCCAAATAAGTAGATTAATATGATCTAAGAAAATGTACTAAGAGAAAAGGAAAGGAGGAGGCAGACAAGGATAAATTACATTACAGGAAAAGGCACAAAAACCTATTACAGCAGAGGGAAAGAAGGGAGGGAGATGAGCATTGTTTGAACCTTACTCTCATCAGAATTGGCTCAAGAAGGGAATACATCATCAGTTAGGTATAGAAATCTAACTAGCCCTATAGGCAGTAGGAGGGAAAAGGGTTTGAAAGAAAAGGGAGGAGGATAGTAAAGAGGGAAGAAGTAGTAAGGGTAAAGGGGAAGAAAAGGGAAGGGGTTAATAGAAGGGAGGCATGACTGAGGGAGGCAATGGTCAAAAGTAGGACACTAATGAGGAGGGAAAAGGAGAAAGGACAAAGAAAAGCATAAATGGTGGGGGAGGGAAGGATGGAGAGAAAGACACAGAGAGTAATCATAACTGTGAATGTGAATGGGATGAACTCTCCCATAAAACAGAAGCAGATAGCAGAATGGATTAAAAACCATAATCCTACACTATGCTGTTTACAGGAAATACATTTGAAAAAGAGCAACACACACACACACACACACACACACACACAGGGTAAAGGTGAAAGGCTGGAGCAGAATATATTATGCTTCAGCTGAAGTAAAAAAAAAAAAAGCAATGGTAGCAATCCTGATCTCAGACAAAGCAAAAGCAAAAATAGATCTTATCAAAAAAGATAAGGAAGGAAACTATATCCTGCTAAAAGGCACCATAGACAATGAAGTAATATCATTATTAAACATATTTGCACCAAATGGTATAGCATCTAAATTCTTAGAGGAGAAGTTCAGGGAGTTATGGGAAGAAATAAACAGCAAAACTATAGTAGTGGGGGACCTCAACCTCCCCCTCTCTGAACTAGATAAATCTAACCACAAAATAAACAAGTAGGAAGTTAAGGAGGTGAATAGAATATTAGAAAAGTTAGGTATGATAAACCTATGGAGAAAATTGGATGGGGATAGAAAGGAATATACTTTTTCTCGGTGGTACATGGCACATACACAAAAACTGACCATGTGCTAGGGCATAAAAACCTCACAATCTAAATAATGGGATAGAAATACTACAAGCACTCTGACTCGTAAAGAATTTGCAAGGTAAAATGTGCTGGTACACATACAAGAAGTATAAAACATAGAAGCTTTTATGAAGAGATACTGGCCACATAATAATAGATGATTAAATCTCCCAGTATTTAGCAGCATGAAATACTGTAATTCCTGCTATTACAGATTTCCTGAAATTGTAATGTTTGTTTGTATGGATTTTGGTGTTGGTGTTGACGTTGGACATTGGGATGGGATCTAGTTGTGTGATTTCATAGATATGGGAACTCCTGTTAAGGAGTTGAAACTTATAGCCTCACTTGCCTGGGGGTAACAAGAGATAAAGGGACTTGTCCATGATCATCATGTGAGTATGGGTGAAAACTAAGTCTTGAATCCAGGTCCTCCTGACTTCTTTTTCCAACAAAGCCATCCTTTTTCCTTCTATGAAATATTTCATACTATCTCATTAATATTAGTTTCTAATGTTACCTGCAAATTAAGTGATGGCATTTATCACTTAAAATTCCTTGTGCGTGTCTGTTTTTTTCTTCCCCACAGAATAAAACTTCCACTTTAAGTGCTATTGAATATTGTTAGTTGTCACTAATTAGTTGTCAATAATCCTTAAAAAAAAAAAAAAACTGTGTATCAGGGGTCCATGATAATGTGATAGAAATTTAACTCATTTTACATTATTATTAATCTCATAAAACTTGTTTGTAATGATTGTAATCTCCAATTTTTTAAAAAAATGTTACTATTAGAAATCTAAGCAAATCCAGAATCTGGGTCATGGGTTTTGTTTTGTTTGGCAACAGTCTGATAGCTAGATTTACAGCTGTTTGTGAGGTTTTTGCCTAATACACAGTTTTAAACATATGCTGAAGAAGTATTCCTTAGATTGACATGTTCTTTATATAAATGTCGCTAAATAGGTCCTCATTGCCACATTTTCACTCATAGAAAGAAAAAAGACAAAAAAAAGTGTTTATGCCATGTGAGATAAAGTGAAAGAGTAGGTGAAAGGCTACATTAAATTTACCAGTTACTCTCCTTGTAACAGTGTGTTTTCATTACTATGAATAAAATGTCAGGTGTTTGCAAATATTTTGTTTGTCTATAAATAGAATTGCAATTTAGCTGGAAAGATTTCTTAAATTAAACAGTGAATGTATTAGTTCAGTGTCAATGAAAGTAACTCAAATGACAGATAAATATCTTTTCAATGAAAGGCATATTCCATATTTTGTGCTGGAAGAAATTGTGAATTTGATTTTGATTCAGAAGAAATGGAAGTCAAGAAGACAAAAAGAATTCTGCAAAGGTTGTCTCCAATAATAACAAGAGTATAAAGTGAATGAAAGACGGAAGGGGTAGTCTTGTCATTATCTAGAAAAGGCCAGGCACTGAAGTGAACAGTTTCCAAAAAAGAAATCTCTACAAGCCAGAAAAAAATATAGAGAGACTAAATGAGACTTCTGAGACCTGATAAAAGACACATTCAGAAACAGACATACTCAGAAAAAGACCCTTTCCTATCAAAAGTTGCAGAATTCCTAAAAAAGAAATACTTTCAAAATAGTAATTCGTCTTGGCAATGCAGGTTGCCCTGGAATGATTTGAAATGTAGCTTTTCCAAATACCCAGATATTTTTTCCCCCAGATTTATTCCCCTTGATGAAGATATCTAAGAGATAATCATCATATTATAACATGTATATTTGAGAGGTGAATATTCAGACATTATTTAAACTCTATTGAGAATACATTGAAATTTAATTTTTATACCTCTCTACAAAGACTGTTCATGTGCTGTGGGAGACCAGGTACTATATACTTCTATTCTTTCTATCTTACTTTCCTCTCAACTACCTCAATAGGAATTTTGTGCAATGGAAAGGTTAAGGAATATACACCAACAATAAGATTTGTGGGAATAAAAGACTTCACTACTGTCAAAGTAATAAGATCAGTATATAAATGATTTTATTATTTATATAAAGCATCAAATGATGTACCTGTAAGATCAGAGTCCACAGTTTACTCAAGGGTGGTTGTGTTGTCCTAGTTTCTGAGACCAAGATAGGGAATACAAAGGCAGGAAGACAGACCACTTTCATTCAACCAACACAAAGTACCCACTGTGTTTTCAGGTCTGTGCTGGCCTCAAGGAATGATACTGGAAAAGTATGGAGATGTGTTTCCCATGCTTAAATGTCTGAGGCCAAATTTGAACTCAGGTCCATGTGACTCCAGGCTGGTCTACCCTTTTCCCATATACTATTTATTTAAGTATTTTGAGTATACTGTATTATATGGCTGATTTAAGCTATTTGAGGATGTTTGACTCTACAGAATTTTCATCTTGCACTCTTTTTTAAACCTACTCCCAAGAAAATTTTTGATTCCACCATACTTGCTATCCTCCATTTTGACCTTTCCTCTCCCTCTCCATACAGTTGTGTAATGTTGGGCTTCATGATTGGAATAAACTTTGTAACTCTCCTCCATCCCCCACCCCACACCTTTCTACACTAATTTCAATCTCTTCTTTTCTTCAGTGCCTTTTCTCAATGAGGCCTTTTCTTAGCCCCTAAATTTGAAATGATTTCTTTCTTCCTGAATCTTTCAAATAATTCTGTTTAACTTATACTAGGTAATTAATATTTTTCTAACTTCTATTAGGCTTTTTCATTTTTGTTCTGTATGTTCTTATTTTTCTTCTGTAGATGTAGTGTTATGCCATCTTTCCCACCATGATTTTTTAACTTGTAAGATTTTTAAGTGCAAGAATTATGCAGTTAAGGTAAAGTAGATGCAATATTGGACATGGAGTCAGAAAAGCATGGTGTTGGTTCAAATCCTAAATCTGATACTAACTGTGTGCCCCTAGGCAAGTTATTTATCCTCTTTCAGCCCCAGTTACCTCATCTGTGTAATGGGTATAATAATAGTATCTATCTCAGTGGGCTGTTATGAGGATCAAAAGAAATAACATATGTAAAGCACTTTGCAAACTTTAAAGTAATATATAAATGCTAGTGTTATTATGTTATTTCTCCTGTGTTTAGCACTTGTTAGATACTTAATAAATACTTGTTGAAATGAAAAAGCAGGGAATTATAGAATTATACTGTAATAGGGCATTTCAACATAGGCTAAATTTGAACCAATGACCTAGACATTCAGCAATCTTGTAGGCTTTTTGGTTCCTATCTCTACATAACACTCTACAGAAAGAAAGCCTTAGGGACTCTGGTTTTTGAATGTATTCATTATTTGTTGTTCTCATTCCAATTTCCAAATCGATTGTTTTTATTTTTCACTTGAAATGACATAGTGCCTTTCTCAATTTCTTTTGTTATGAAATACTTATCAATTATTTTCTACATCTTTTACTGTAATGTTAATTTCCATTGAGCACTGTGTATATTTTTGTGGCAGCACACAAATTATCTCAAAATATCATGAAGTTTCTAGTAGGACAATAGGGAATTGTTTCATCTATTTGCCATTAAGCATTTAAAATTGATGTTAAACTGAAGACAGAAGTGAACAGAATTATGGGTATTTGAATACTCTGTCTAGGGACAGCACATTCAGGTAATTCACACTTTTTAAAGACTAATGAAATGTACACATGCATGCTCATTTCCAAAAGTCTCAACCACTGATAAATAATAGAAGATACATGAAAGTTTGGAAGAAAAGTTATCTTGTGAGTAACAGCTATTTTGTATACAAGTGATGTTCTATACTTAATTGGAAAAGAGAAATTAATGCATTTATATAGAGAGAAAACAAATGACAATGTTACTGAACACAAGAAAATAAAAGGCATGACTAGTTTCTACCCTAGGAAACAAATACAGTGTAATGAATGTAATGATCTCATATTGTCTAGTAAACTGATTGATCTTGTTCATAAACTCATATTTATGTATATTATTGTATATCCTGCTTACTTTGAGCATGAAATTGAATTACACCACAATTGTTTGTGTTCTCAAAATGCAGAGCAAACTGCTAATCGAGTATGAAATTCTCCACATGCAATAGTTAGCTACTGCACTATTAAGCAACCAGAAAGACAGGATGTTGTTTAAAAATGCGGCCCTAAATTTCTGGGAGAAATTCTGGGCCAGATTCTTTATGGAAATCAACAGTTCCTTGATGTGGCATCTGAACTTGCAATGATGCATGAATGCTATAGGTCTGAGTCTCTCTCCCTCCCTCTCTCCCTCTCTCTCTCTCTCACACACACACATGCGCACGCGCGTGCACGTGCATGTAAATCCATTCCATTGGCTGACTTGTAGCAGTCATTCACTATGAACTAAGAGCTGACAGAATGAGCTATTAGCCTACACATGCTGAGGAGAGGGGTCATGAATTATTTCTTCTTAAAGTGGAAATTATAAGTTGACTGGGAACACTTTGAGATTAAAGGGAAAACATACAACTATAAAAACTCTCTAACTCTTCTTCCTTGTAGAGTGCACATATCTCCAGATTGGTCATTGTACTAGGCACCTCTGTTTCCTTCTTTGACTCCTCTTTCTGCTTCCTTCCTTTTGTTCATGCCTTTAGTTATTATGCCAAAGATATCTTGGTTTTAGTATCCTCCATTTTCCATCTAACTTGAAATCATCTTTGTAGAAATGACAAAAAAACTGTTAAAGTAAAAACACCCAATATAATGAATACATATGATAGGGCTTACAATCATCTGGTCCCTTAGTTCCCTGCCTCACTGCATTTAACATGGGTGTATGTTGCGTATATCTTCTCTAGGGTTATTATTCATTTTTTATTACAGTTCAACTTTCTTTTAGTGATCTTTTAATATTTCGATTCAGCTGAGTTCACTTTTTCCAATACATTAAAAAAAGAAAAACTCTTAAGTTGCTCACATTGCAATTTGTTACTTATGTATAATAACAACCATTATATTCATGTACCACAATTTTTGCAGTCATTCCCCAATTGATGGGCAATCGTTTAAAAAAATCATTCCCACAAAAAAGTGGTAGTATGAATATTTTGATATGTATTGTACCTTTATTTCTATCTTTGACATCCTTGGGCTATATAACCAATAAAGAGATTGTTGGGTCAAAGGGCATAGACAGTTTAGTCCTGGGGTCTTTAACATGAGATTTGTGAATTAAAAATAATAGCATTTTAGTATAATTGTTCTCCTTTGTAACCAAATATATTTTATTTTTGAGTATTCAAAAACATTATTTTTAGAAGGGGTCCACATAGTTCATAGACCGCCAAAGGGTTATGCAACCCCATAAAGGTGAAGAGCCCCTGTTTTAGTCACCTTTCTTGTATAATTTTAAATAAAAATCCATAAGAAAGACCTGTCTATATCCACATCAATAGTACATCAATTTGCCTTTCTTTCCATAATCCCTCATATTGATCATTCTTATTTTTTGTATTCTTTACCAAGTTGCAGGATGTGAAATAAAACCTTAGATTTGTTTTTGTTTATTTTTATCTTACTTATAAATGCTTCAAAGCATGTTTTCCTGTGGTCATTTATAATTTGTAACTCTTCTTTTGAAAATAAGATATGTTTTTTGATATCCTTTGACCTTTTATATATGTTGATGAGTGGCTCTTCCTATTATATATTTATGTCAATTTCTATTTTTATAATTATTTTATAATTTCTGTGCTTTTTTCTATAGTTTATTTCTATAGATTAAGTATGTGGTACTGAGAAATAACATTTCCATTAATGCATCCAATCATAAAATATATCAGCTCTAAATTCTCCCTCTTTACTTAATTCTGTATATTTCCTTTTATTTATCTTTCTGTTAGATTTGTCCAGATCTGACAGAGAAATATCAGAATCTCCTATTTCACAAGGCAACAAACATTTATTAATCAATTATTATGTGCCAGACACTGTGCTGAGCACTGGGCATACAAATAAAAAACACACACACAAAAAAATTCTCACCTTCAAGGAGCTGACATTTTAATGGAAACTGAAAAGTGTGTATGTGTGTGGTGTGGGAGAGAGGGGGAAGGGTGAAAGTGGCAAAGTCAAGGGAGTCAAAAGCAGAGCCAAGGGAAAATGAAGGATGGCTAGCTTGGGCCTCCCCTCAAAATAGAGGCCACCAATGTTAGATGGGGGCCAGAGTGGCAAAAGGATGCTGAGGGATGTTTTAGAGTGAGAAGATCCAGACACTGAAGGAAGCTCCAGAGTGAGAATGCATCTGAAGCATAGGAGAGAAGCCTCTAGAAGAAAAAGTAAGCAACTCCTCTTTCTTTGGGTTGTCAGTTGTCAACATCTCAACTACCCCAAGCAAAGACCCTTTTTGCTCTGTGAACCTTCTTATTCTTCCAATATAGTTATAACAAAGAAAAAAAAGCCGTTTTTAAATTGTCCTGAGCTTCCATTACTAACTTCTTTCCCTTATCACCCTTAGCATACCTGATGCTGTTTTTACAGATGCTCTTATTTTGATTTTCTTGGTATCTGGTTTTGATTCCATTTTCTGTGCATCTCTTTTAAAAAACCCAAATTTGTTAGTGAATTTCTTATGTATCCACGTTTTCATCTCAATTGAAATGTTTTTTTCTTCCACAAATCCCAGCTTTCATCCCAAATGAAATGATTTTCCTTTGTATTTTCAGAATTTTATTTTGAGTTTCTCCTATCCTTCATTGGTGGTGAATTGTTTATGCTTTCTTTACACATAATAGAATTAACTGATTTATCTGTATTGATATTGTGAATGTCTATGTGTGCTTTTTGATAAAGATTGTAAGTTCTGCTTTCTGGGTTCACTTTATGCATAGTAAGTTTTGTTCCACCCTCTCTTTTTCAATGTGTATGTATTTATTTTTTTGTGTGTTTTTTTTTTGTGTACAACAGATTGGGCTTTATTATCAATTCTCTCACTTCTTTTTAGTGGATTATTTTATGCAATCTCATTTAAAGTTATGACTTTTAAGTTTACATTTTAATCCATGAATTTTCTTAGCATTACTGATTTTTAGAAAAAAATCCCTTCCTCTTTTAAGTCAGTACTTTGTTTCCTTGTAATTTATTCTCTTTAAAATACTTTGAAGTTAGTCTATTCTCACCGAATCTTTCCCTTCTGATTTATCAAATTCATGGATTTTCCTCAAATTAGTAATTTTTAAGTTATATATTTCTTCCTTTCTTTTGTTCCTTCTCTTTCTACACCCAGGTAAGTAGATAGTTCAAGAATTTCTTCCCTCCAACCTCTAAATCTTATTGATTTAATTTTGCTGTATACTTTTCTAAGAACTTTTTCATTGCTTGGTTCTTTATATTTCTCTTTCCTAATAGTCTATTTTGAGTTTTATTTTCTGCTTTTTGAGCTACTACAAGTACCAACTTTGGCCTTCCTCTTGCAGTCATTTCTATCTTATTGTCTTTATAAATCTTACTCCATATTTTCCTTTCACCTGCTTTGCTTATTTCTTAGAAACATTAAGCCATGTGGGGAACAATGTTTTATTAAAAAAAATACTAGGTAGTTGAAGTTACCCCATGTCCCATATATTCTGGTTCAATCCTGCCCACTTGCCCTTGTCATAATAATTATTTCTCCCCAAATTGTGCCATCTCCTCTCTGACACTATGTACTCCCCTCCACAGGAGTGTGTTGGAGCCAACTCTGCTTCAGAACTGTTTGTTAAGTTTTCAGCGTGAGCATTTTATACCTTGGAATTCAGTAAAATCTAAAAATAGAAATTGATTTATTGTTTTGTTGATTGTCTAGATTTAAGTGATGGAGAAAATGTCAATAATGCAGATTAAACTTAAAAGCATGTCATAGGTACATTTTTTTTGAAGAGTTGCTTTGAAGGGATGCTAAATTTGTATAAAGCAAGAGACATAAAAAACTTCATTTCCTTGATTCTTGAGAGAAAAAGCTTTATTATAAAGGTAGAGAAAGGAGAGGGGAGTGAGATTAGAATGTATAACATTGCAAAGTTCCAGAACACATTTAGTTGAAGGCATAATAGATTCTCAATAAATAGTCATTGACTTGTTAAAGAGAATTAAGTTGAATTGATAAGAAGTAAACAAGCATATTATCCTTATCTCACAATATGTTTTTCACATAGCCCAAAAGGAGTGGAAAAAAAGACGTCATAAGATACCAAAACACAGCTTGTGTTTGCTCATTCACAGAAAGGTCTCTTCAATACCAAGATATGATGATTAAATGAAGAATTAACATTTCACACAGATTTGTAAAATCTAAGGAAACTACAGAATGGGATGTAGACAGAGCCATACGCTAAGGACATATCTCACCATGTTCAGAGGCAGAATGTCTGGAGCAGCACATTTATTGGTCCTGTGTTTTATTTCTGCACATATGGTGCCCTATTACAAACACAACATGGAGTGTTTTTGTTCCTGCTTCTCCAGTTGAAGCAAGATCAACAGAACATTTTGTCTTCAAACAGCTGTAACAATTTTACCTTTAAACATTTGAGGAAACTAGAAGTCTGTCATAAAAGTCAGTCACCTCCCCCACTATGAATTTGAAAACAAAAATCCCAGTTACATGAATTTGACTAGTCAAAAGAAAGAAGTATAAAGGAATATGGCAGTCTACTTCTTGAATTTTATCAGATGTAGTTAAGAATGAATAACAATAGAAGCTCACGTTTATATGCAAAGTGCTTTGCCTAAATTATCTCATTTAATTCTTATAAGTCTGTGAAAAGATGTTATTATGCCATTTTATAGATGAGAAACTAGAGGCTCAGAGGTTATATGACTTGTCCTTCATCATTCAGCTAATGAGTTTCTAAGGAAGGATTCATACCTAAGTCATCCTGCCAGTATTCTATGCATTCCTGCCACTCAGGTAGTGATACAAATACAAATAATGCATCTAGCACCTATGTGGGAACAATACTTCTACTTTGAGCTGTGACCAAAGGCCTCCATTACTGCATTTCTAATTTTAGAGAATTTGTGGATGGAAAAATGGAGAAAAGAATGAAAAAGCAGAAACTACTTAAAAAAACTGATTAGAGATAAGAGATACTTCTTAAGATAAGAGAAGACTTCTCTTCCTGAAAATATCTCCCCTAATAGTCTGCCTAAAATATTTTGATCTGCTTTTTTACACTGCCTGAAGTTGCACTGAGGAGTAATTTGGGCTATTAACCCCACGTTGAGGTGTTAGTTTAATTAAATTGACTTCTTCCTCCTACCTCACCTGGTGGGGGGTGGAATAGCAATTTTTGAGTCACATTGAGCAATTAGAGATGACATTTTCTCTCATCACTGGATGAAGGTTTGGGTAGGGGAAAGGCATAGAAAAGCCTGTTGCCTGCCACAATATTTATGTTGTTACTGTTGTTCAGTCTGACTCTTCATGACCCCATTTGAGGTTTTCTTGCGAAAAATACTGGAATGGTTTGCCATTTCCTTCTCTAGCTCATTTTACAAATGAGTAAACAGAGGCAAACAGGGTTAAGTGACTTGCCCAGGGTCACACAGCTAGTAAGTTTCTGAGGCTGGATTTGAACTCAAATATTCCTACTCTTGGCCAGACAGTCAATCCACCGTGCCACCTACCTTCCCCTGAAGTATTCATTATGTAAGTTTTTTATGATAGCAAAAGACTGGAAGTAAATTGAGTATCCCCCAGTTTGAGGAATATCAGAACAAATTATGGCATATAAAAGTCCTAGAATATTTGTGTTCTCTAAAACTTTTAAGTAGAATTCAGAGAAACATGGGAAACCATATAAATGCATACACAGTAAAGTGTACATGCATCATAATTTTAGCATAATTGAAATTCCTGAAAGACCAATCCTATTAGGAATATATCTGTCAAAGCAAATGACTATTGCAAGCATCAAAGTATGTTACTACTTTGGTGACTTTAGGCAAATCACCACATCTCTTAGTCTGTGTTTCTTCATTTTTAAAATGAAAGAGTTGGACTGATTAGCACTCCTTAAACTCTGAGTCGAGATCCCACTTGAGGTCGCATAACTGAATGTGAGGGTCGTGAAAAATGTGGCCACAGTAAAAGGTTTCTGAACATGCAGGGACCAAAAATTAATTCAAAATCAAATGCATAATGAATCTAATGTGTTTCTGGCAGCACTTGCCAGTGTTGCGTCGGGGAACTTCACTGTAGCCTTTGTTCTGAAAACACAACATGCACACTTTGCACTGCACATACTGTCACATCATGGAACACCAACGAATGCTGCCAGAAACACCTCTCAGATTCGAGATTATTGTATTTTATGAATTACATTATTTTACTGTACATACAAGGTTTTCCACTCTTACAGAGATATAGTAGCTTAATTATGGAAAATAAAGACTTTTAATATTTTCCTACTGTCATTCCTCAGCACATAAGTATCAAATTAGTATATCTTTGGATTGTATTGTGTTAGAATGTTTAATTTTAAAAATTGCTGTTGTCTCCTTTTACAGAAACACAAGTGTTTAATTGCATCAAGTAAAGGCAAAATCCCTTTAATAATATTTCTCCACCATTACCACTGTATGTGTATGTAAGTGAAAATATCATTTTTTTAAATTAAGCACAAATGTAATTTCATGTGCTAGCAATATTTATTTGTGTTTTGGGACAAAAATATTTTTCAGTTATGGATAAGAAGCTAAGTTTATACAGAAGAAATAAATATATTGATTACAATGCAGCAAAGTCTTCACTTCCAGGTTGTAGTACAACTAAGTTGACAAGAAAAAGAAAATATGGGAGAGCTAGGTGGCACATTGGGTTGAGCACTGGCCCTGAAGTCAGGAGGACCTGAGTTCAAATCCGGCCTCAGACCAAACACTTGACACTTACTAGCTGTGTCACCCTGAGCAAGTCACTTGACCCCAATTGCCTAAAAAAAAAAAGAAAAAAGAAAAAAAATATGTTGAATCATTTTTTCAATATGGATTTACTTCTAATAATGATGTGTGGAATAATAGTGTGCAAAAATCTCTTTGCTTAATTTGTAAAGAAGTTTTGGCTACAGAGAAAATGAAACCAGCCAAACTAAAATGACATCATAATACCAAGCATACAGCATACTGCAATAAACCAAAGGAATATTTTGAATGACTTTTAAAATCTTCAAATAAAGAAAAAGAACATCTTGAGAAATTTGTTACTATCAATGAAAAGTATTTACTTGTATCTTGCGAACTTCTTATTTAATTGCAAAAACTAAAAAGCCCTATATGATAGGAGAAGGTCTCATGTTACCTGCTGCTATTAAAATGTCAGAAATAGTTCATGGGAAAAAGTATGGGGATGAAATTCATAAAATTCCTTTATCAAATGATACTGTTTCCAAAAGAATTCCTGAAATTAGTAATGACCAATTCCAGCAGCTTATTAATAGGTTTAAGGGCAGCCTAAAGCATGCAATTCAGTTAGATGAAAGAACTGATATTTCTAACATGGCACAGTTGTTACTTTATGTAAGATATGTTTATGAAGGAAGTACACATGAGAAATTATTGTTTTGTCCTGCTTTATAAGGGCACATAACATGGGAAGATAATATATCTTAAAATCAATGAATTTTTCACAAATAAAGTTTTACAGTAGACAAATTGCAGTGGAGTCTGTATAGATGGTGCTGGAGCAATAGATTTGTAGCAAAAGTTAAAGTTGGTAGCAATGAACATATCACTTTTACTCACTGCATGATACATCGAGAGACATTAATAGCCAAAAAAAAAAATCATCAGAGTTAGATGTATTTTGTAATACTATTAAAATTATTAATTTCATTAGAAGCCATGCCCTTAACACTTGTCTGTCTTCAAACATTTGGAAAGACATAGACTTTAATTACAAAAGCTCATTACTACATGCAGAGGTAAGGTGGCTCTCAAGAGGGTGAAGTTTAAACAGATTTTTGAAATTGAAAGATAATGTTGTTATATTTTTGACTGAGAAGAAGTATGGTTTTGTTAATTTTCTTTTCATAATGACTTATGGCTTTCAAAACTGTGTTATTTGTTGGATATTTTTTAAAAAAACTCAATGATTTAAACATGTTGCTTCAAGAAAAAAATGTAATATATTTATGTTAAAAGATAAAATTGGAAGTTTTAATAAAAACGTTAATATATGGAAGAATAGGGTAGAAAATGGTTCTTTAGAAATGTTATCAGCTACAGATGATTTTATAACTGAAAATAACCTTCCCAAAGATTTAGTTGTAAGAGTTATAATTGATCATCTGAAGTGCTTGGAGACACAGTTTCAGAAATACTTCCCTTCAAATTTTGATTCTAAAAATCTAAATTGCATTCATACACCGTACTCAATTGAAATAAAAAAAAAAGTCAGTCATCTGCCATTAAAAGTTCAAGAAGAATTTGCTGAGTTATCAAGTGACACAGGTTTAAAACATGAATTTCCTAAAATATTATTAAATGAATTTTGGCTTTGGATTAGGACAGAATTTCCAACAAGTTCTGAAAAGGTCCTAAACATAATTCTGTCATTTTATACTAAGTATTTATGCAAGGTGGTCTTCTCAGCATTGATGATTATAAATCAAAATATCAATCAACTCAGGAAAACATTGAAGATGCTCTATGTCCTGCAGTATCAAATATTCCACCAAGATTTAATTCTTTATGTAAAAATAAACAAACACATCTATCTCATTAGCATAAACATTTACTTTCCTCTAATAAATGATAAAATCATATATATATATAATATTATATATATGTATATGTATATGTATATATACATATATACATATACCACGGAATTATTTTAAAATAAATTTATTTATGATTTATTATCAGTATATGTTTGATTTGTATACCTATTTTATATACCTAATGCCTGGGGCCATGTAAAAATTTCTCTGGTGAAAAGGGGTCACAAGTGGAAAAAGTTTAAGAAGCCCTAGACTAGATAGATTACTTAGGTCTAAATCTCTGAACCTAAGCAGAAGTAGGGAAAGAATATACACAATGACTACACTCTTGAAAATGAAATGAAAATGAATGTTAAATTGGTATAATTACAATCTCGGACCTGGAGACAGGAAGAAAAAATATGACTCCTTCCATTTAGCGGAGATATGCAGGGGAAGAATTTTGAATATATTTTCATTTAATATCAATATTTTACTTGACTTCATTAATATTTTTTAAATGGATACCTACTCATAGAGTCAGGAAGACCTGGTTTAAGTTATGCCTCTGATACATTCAACTGTGTGACCACGGCAAAATCACTTACCTTGTCAGTGTTTCAAGCAATTCTTTAAAGCTGAAAGTTACAAATGAGTTGAATTTCTTCACAGGAAGTTCCTTATACCTATGAATCACAGGTCTAGGACATTGACCTAGAAAAAGTAAGAGAAGAAGAAATACACACACACTCCACAGGCACATTAGAATAAAATAAAAGAAAGAAAATGCCATTCAAGCTTCTAATGTAGAGCAAATGCTTTGTCCTTCTATTTAATGTTACAGCAATGACTAATGTTATTTAGTTGTTTTCTTATTGGATTCAGTTCCAGGAAGAACCAGACAATTGTCCTGAAATAATCCTTCTTTGAATGATAGGCTGCAACGTAGTACAGTGGAAAGAGTTTCAGTGTAGAAAGAAGTGTCTGTGCTCTACTATTGTCTATACTGATAATTTGTTTTTAATCTTGATCAATTACATTTCTGTCAATGTCCTCACCTATAAATGAAGAGGTAGAACTAGCAGTTCTCTCCAATCTGCTCTAAAAACAAATAAAAAACTCAATGAAAATAGATATCATATCTTACAGCGCATGTATAAGCTATATCAACCAGCCTAACATTTTCAGAAGATGGGAGGGAAAGGAGGAAGGGAGAGAAATTTGGAACTCAAAGTCTTGTAAAAATGAATGCAAAAATTTTCTTGATATGTAACTGGGAAAAAATAAAATGCTATCAAACTTAAAACAAACAAAGAAAATAGATGTCATATCTTTTAAAAAATCACCTATGGATGGTGATTTCATTCATACTTTGATTCTCTATCACTCTCCAGAAAGGATCTGGCCAAAACACTGAATAACTTCCTCTGGTTCATTTAGTATTCTGCTCTGCTAGGTGTTGTAGTGTAGTGGTGTTAAACTCAAATAGAAACACAACCACTGAACCATACATAAAGATCCTCATAAAGACTTAGTTTTAAAATGTAATATTATCTATGTTTTATTATATTTTTATTTATTTTGTTAAATATTTCCTGATTGCATTTTAATCTGGTGGGCTGTGTGTTTGAAACATCTAGTATAGTGGATAGAATGCTGGCCTGATGTCAGAAAGGTCAGAATTTGAATCCTACCTTAGATACTTATTAGCTTTGTGATCCTAGATAAGTGACTTGACCACCTAGTTTAAATTTCATCATCTGCAAAATGGTAATAATAGCATTTACCTTACAGGGTTGTCCTAATCAAATTATATAGGATATGTAAAACAAATAGTAAAGTGCTATATAAACATAAATATTATTATTATTATCAATTATATTATAGAAATCAAGAATCAATGTGTAGGGAAAAAAGGATGACAGGTGTCAGGAACATAGACTGATAGATACACTGCATAGTTCTTGGACATTTTTCAAATCATACTCTTTCTACATCACTGTCTCACCTCTTTTTATAATCATAACCATTCTTGATGTTGTTATTCTGCTCCATCCTACATGCCTTAGTGATTATATCCTCCATTGCATTCTACTTAAATTCATCATGTGTCTTTCCACTGACGTTGATTGTCTTGTAGTCTCTTGTAGTTTTGGTTCTGAGTGAAGTTGTGTGATTTATAGATATGTGGCATCACAACAGAGAAAGGATGTGTAGAATTGGTGTTAAAAATTGAGCTTTTGTGGCAACGGGCAACTTGAGAGCAATTAAAAATGCTGTATAATTTCCCATAACTCAATCCAGCCCAATATCCTCCCTTTCTTTTATTCTCAGTTGAACTCATTGTTCTTCTTCAGTATTTGTCTAAGATGCATGAAATGATGAACTAACTTTAAGGGACTTGCTACTGAATTTTATGTCATAATCTGATCAAAAGGCATTTTTCATCCATGTTGTTTTTCCATGTTATATATTCAGGTCAACTTCTTTTGAATAACTGTACATTTCCTCAGAGAAATTTGTAACATTCCAGGTTTTTATTCAATTGTATAATATCCAAATAATTTAATTTTTAAGAAAATAGTTGAATTGTTCAGTTTGTAAAAAGTTATGTTCAGAAATATTAACCATGTTGATCCTATAATGGTCTGGTTCTTATATAATATCCTTGCAATAAATTCTAAAATATTGTCTTGTTCTGCTTTAGTCTAGGTATATGTTCTACACATTGAACAGATTTTTTTAAAAATCAAATAGCATTAATTTTATAAATGTTAGATATGATGCATGTCTAGGTCACATTTGATGCATGCCAAGAAAGGTATTTTTACTTGGCAGTTGTCAGTAATAGGCAATATGCTTAGTCCACAATTGGATGAGGCTCACCAGGATGGTCCAGTACTTGGGAGTCAGTGACCGGGGGAGCAGGCGTCTGATGGACATTGCATTTTTAGTTCCACATCAATGATCCAATGATCCATTGTAAAATAAGGCTGTGAAAATAGGTTAGTAGCAAATTTCTAAGATTCTTTTATAGTATAAGCTCTGGACTTACTCTCCATTTTTTATTCATTGGTAGGTCAGGCTACAGTGGGTGATTACTGTCTTCCTTCAGAATCTCTTGGTATCTGTTAGAGGAAGAGAGGTATTCCCAGCAATGTGCTTCCCCCTATGATCATAAATTAAGAACCAATGTCAGTCAAACAACTTAACTTTTAGAAAGGCATATTCACTAAATTGATATAATAGGAATAGTTGGTACAAAAAATGTTCTTCCAAAACTTCACAACACACTCCCCAGCCAGTACATACATAGTCCAGGAAAAGATGCACTCAAGAACTTAAAGAGAACATATGGTAAAGGGGTAAATCACCTTTTGGAAGTAATTTTCTCCTCTCCATGAGTCTGTGATGTTTGCCTTTAGTATACTGTAGCTTTTCTCCTAGGCTCTTTGTAGAACCTTGACACTGCCTTTCCTCATTTTGACCTGTTTATTCTTAATTCCCAATGCAGGTAGTGATGTCCCTGGAATGATGCTAACATGCCAAAGAGAAGAGGTCCCACCTCTATTCCCTTCAAAGTTTGCAAGGTCTTCTTCCAGCCAAGGGAAGTGGGCAGAACTAGACCAAGTCAAAAGAAATTGCCTGTAAGAAGTTTGCCTACAATATTATCTACTAAAGTTGACACTTGCTCATGTCTTGTGAGTCCAACTAGCTCATTTTATGCAGGTACCAAAAGACACAACCAAATTTCTCAGCCAATATAAACAAACTTCTTGTCTGTATCACTCACAGCTCATCCAATTGTTTTTAAGCACTCTTTATGATTAGTCTAAAGTCTCCAATTGATTTGAATCAATTGAGATGTATTCTCACCTCATTATGATATCAGGTAATAACATTTTATCACTTAATTCTAAGTGGAGTGGGATTATTGATTGACTGACTCATCTACACCCACAATTACATTTTAATGCCTGGCTAAAGCATTTTTATTTTACATGGCAGACGTTGGAGAGACACTAAAGTCTTAGAGCAAGCAGGTTTTGATTAGCATAGTCTATTAGGAAAAAAACCTGAGTAGCAGTATGAAAGATGGATTGGATCTGAAAGATACTGAAGGTAAAAAGACCAATTAGTGTTCTAATGAAATAGTTTAGGAAAGAAGTTATAAGTTTGAACTCTTTGTGTTGTTAAAGACTATATTATGGACATCAAGAATTTATATATGGAGAAGGCCATATATAACTCAGTCACAGAGACTATGCATAAAGGAAGGGAAAATTATTTGCAATAGTGGTGCTCATCTTTGATGCATCCTGTCCCCCAGGTTCTTGATTGCTATTCTCATGCTTGGCTTCTGGCTTCTGGCATCCTGTTTCTCTATGGATCTTTCCCAACTTCTGCTGTTCAGACTCTCCCTGCCTATATCTGAGTCAGTATCTGTTGAGTCAAGAATTGCTTATATGTGATGAGAAATAAATACATCCTGGCCTGGTCCCTATTTCTAACTTTCTTGGGAATAATTCTGAATTGCTTTACATAGTGGCTAGACTAGCTCATAGCTCCACCAACAGTACATTAATGTATCTGCTTTTCCATAGCCCTGCCAACATTTGTCATTTTCTATTTGTGTCAACTTTGCCATTCTGATGGGTGTGAAGTAGAACCTTAGAGTTATTTGAATTTGCATGTCTATTAATTTTGAGTATTTGATAAGGTTATTGATAATATAGATTTCTTCCTCTGAAAACTTCATACATATCTTTTGACCATTTATTAATGGATGAATGACTGTTATTCTTATGAATTTAAATTAGTTCCCTATGTATATTAGAAATGAGATCTTAATCAGAGAAAATTGCTGAAAATGTTTTCCCCATTTGCCTACTTTTTTTTTCTCATCATATTTGATATACACAGGCATACTAATTAAGGAATCTAGTCATTTCTTCCTTGTACTATTTTCTTCTTACAGACTAAACTATTTCCTTTTTATTGTCTACCTCCCTCTCCTCTTCCCTATATCTCTACTACTATATATCTCTTTCCTCTTTGTTTCTCTCTCCATCCTTTTAGTGCTTTGTCTTTTCTCACTATCTAGATATCTTTTCTTCTCTCTTCTATTTTCTTTTTCTCTAAATACACTTTCCTCTCTGTTGGCTCTCATATTTGCAACTCTTATTTTCTCCCACTATTTTCTTTCTACTTTTCTTTGCTATCATATGTAACTTGTTACATTTTTTCTTTATACTATTTTATATTAAAGATTTATATTTCTCTTTAATTTTAACAACAGATGAATTGAAGGATGATGTTTCTTGGTCTTTCACTGAAATCCTTTTTCTGATAGCTCATAATGATATGGAGCTGATCCTGTGTTCTTAAAGACAATGCAGTAGGATTTGAGTACTGACAGGTCCTGGTAAAGTAGAAAGAGCTTGAGAAATGTGTCCATGATAGATTACCATCCAAGATCAAGCTGGCTAAATTTAGAAAAGCTCATCGCCAGAGGATTGATCATAAGTGATGAAACTTTTATCCACAGTAACTCATGAAACCATTTGGTCAGGTGTCAACCATTTTAGTTCTACTATAGGAGCAGTGATATCTACGTCAACAAAATCAGACATTTTTTTCAGGTATTACAGTAGTAGTGGAGATAGCCTATAGCATTTTGGGTATAGTTTCAAATTACTTTTCAGAATGACTGGACTAACTCACAGCTCCACCAACATTGAATTAACATCCATGTTTTCCTACACCCCCTCAAGTATTTGTCATTTTCCCTTTTTTGTCAAATTTGCTAATCTAATGAATATGGGGGAGAACTTCACAGTTGTTTGAATTTGTATGTGTCTAGTTACTATTGATTTAGAACACTTCATATGGCTATCTATTGAATTTCTTCCTCTGAAAATTACTTATTCATAGGGAATGGCTCTCATGCTTATAAATTTGAATTAGTTCTTTATATATCTTAGGAAGGAAACCTTGATCAGATAAACTTTTTCCCCCTCATTTACCTGCTTCTTCTAATTTTAAATTTTTAAATGCATTGGTTTTGTTTGTGAAAAATTATATTTAATTTTATATCATTAGACTTGTTCATTTTAAGTTTATGATCTTCTCTATATCTTATTTTCCCATAGAATCTTCTTCTATCCATAGATCTAACAGGTAATTTCTTCCTTGCTTCTTTAATTTGATTATGATATCATCCTGTGTTTCTGGGGGAAGTATATAAATCAATGTATAGTTTAATATCTGATGACTTTGATGCAAAGATGGGTATAGAGAAAAATATTGATATTTTGGAAAATATGGCATGGTTTATCCCTTCAAAATTGCAAGGGTTAGAGGCATGGTCTGGAAAATAGGAGTAAAACTTTTTGGCCTTCCCTTCATACCAGAGAAGCCTGAATTTTTTTCTTTTTCTCTTATGGGATGTTTATGGAACCTTATTATAAAATTTGGGTTAATGTTATATAATACTATACATATATTTTATGCATTTCTGAGTTTCTAAACTTTTTTCATGTCATCTGCTGGCCTTCCCGGGTTGTCTGTGACTTCTGCAAAACTTCCCCAAAATTCCCATGTAATTTCTTATGCTGACCAACAGTATATTGAAACCATGATGGGGAAAGTTACAATGTGGAAGAGATAACTATAAAGGTAGAGAGAGAGAGAGAGAGAGAGAGAGAAATAACAAAAGTTTATAGATTATACAGAAGATTTATGCCTACATAGCATAACTACATTCTTCAAGAAAAGAATCAAGAAAAATCATATAGTTATAAGGGAAGTCATGTAGTTATAAGGAACTTTTTTGGTTTATGGATTTGTTTTCATCATATACCATGCATTTTGCCAATTATATTCTTCCTCACAGTTCATATATATAATTTGTCTTTCTTCTAATAAGCTGTAGGCTTAACCTAACTAGAATGACTTCCATATAAGCAGCAGATTATTTCTTGTCTATTAAAATGCAATCCATTTAATTTCTGGATAATTTCAGTGCCCCTCCTCATATTGAGTACATTCTGATTCTTTTCTTAAAGAAAATAATCATGGTATATAAGCATAAAGCTTCTAAGTAATCTGTAAGCCTTTATTCTCTTCCCTTTCCTTCTCTTCTCTTCTCTTCTCTTCTCTTCTCTTCTCTTCTCTTCTCTTCTCTTCTCTTCTCTTCTCTTCTCTTCTCTCTCTCTCTCTCTCTCTCTCTCTCTCTCTCTGTCATAATCCCATTCTACATTTTCCAGAAAAACATCATTTTCCTTTATACCCACCTTTACATTGAAGTTATCAGGAATTAAAGTGTATATTGACTTTTATACTTCTTCAGAAACAGACACCAATCTCATTTTCCTGGTGATGGTGTATGTCTGCTAGGCATGGAATGCTTTAGTCTGTGAAGGATAATGTTGAGGATTGCTTAAAGACAATCAAGAGGTATGGTAAGAAGTCTTCCAGCAACATAATGTAAATATGAAAATTTTTAGGAGAATCTGCATGAAGGATATCATCAGATAAATTCTCCCTCATTTGTAGGTCTATAATCAGGAGTTGAAGGACCACCTTTTCAGTATATTTTAGTGGCATTTCCTAGTATATGAGGGCTAGACTGTGCTGAATTACCTTATAACTCTAAAGTAATTTTTTTGGAGGTAATATTAGCTTGAAAACATAGGAAAAACAGCAATAAACAATGAGCAAACTCATGTTTCACTTGCATCCCTTCAAGATTAAGAGAATATGGGAAAGGGACACAGTAAGATGGATGGACTCCTGCAACGTATTTATAAGAAGATCAGGGAAACAGTCATATAATTTTCAATGAAAGGATTGTTATAAGTGAGTTGTAATCTGTTGCCAAAAGGAGAACTTACAGAAATTAGATTATATGTCCATTATAATATTGGAACATCATGCTCTGTTATTTTCCACATAAGGTTTGTGAGTCCATGATTATAGGGAGCTACTATAAGAACTTCCCTCTACTAATGAAGATCAGTTCCATCTCTTATGGTCATAGAGAGTTGCCTGGGACAATAAGAGAGTAAAAGACTTGTGCAGGTTCATAAAGCCAATATAAGCTGGAGGTGGAAATTGAACCCAGGTTTGCCTGATTTTGAAGCTGTTCTATTCATTATGCAGGGCTGCCTCTTTCTATCTGTTGTTATTATTACTTCCCTCTCCCCAAAATGTAATGGACTGAAAAATAGGGTCTTATTCAGGTGTCTGGATTCAGATCCATGCTTTGCTACACAATAAAGAAAAGAAAAAAAAATCCACTCTATAAAATTTATGTTGTCAGGGAAGAAGCTCCTATTTTTGCCCAGATTCATGATTCTTTGTGTTGCTTAGTTGAAGTTTGATTGGCGTAAAACACTACTCTAATAGCTAAGCATCAGGCAACTGCGTCATAAAGATTGGGTTGTTTCTACCTATGTCTATTTATTTCCCTCAGTGACAGCAACAGTCACTTTTTAACTATAATCATATTTTTAAGAAATCTTATTTCTTTGTCACACAGGGAAAGTTTTCACCTATTTTCTTGTCCTGAACTCTACTCCTCTTAATGCCTACAATCACATGTCCCATCATCATAACACACCCCAATCCCTGCAATCTCCAGAAGCACAAAGCAGCTCTGTTTTTCTCTTGTAAGGGTGGCACACTATTTGCTATTCCAAGAAAACACCAGTGTAATGCTTAAGAAAATTAAAATATTTTCATTGTAACACTGTGAAAAGTTAAGGTATGAAAAGATATTCTGTTGATCTAATTGGTCTTCTCTGAGCTTCTTATATAAGCTAACATCACATATTTCAGAAAGCATTTCATTATCTTTGGAGACATGATAATACTAGGGTAATATATCATAGTTTTCTAATAAATCTCAAATTTGCCAGCCCAGCAGAATATCAATAAAGGTGCCTTCCAAAACATGGCTATTAGCACTGTATAAAATATCTCCTTCACATGTTTTCTGTAGTTTATCACTATCAGACATGACACCTACTGCAAATGATATTCCCATTGAACACAATAATGAGCTACCTAGTTCACATCATGTACAGAGTACAAAGGTTCATTGCACACATGCTTTGTTGTAGCAATGTCAGAGACCCTGAATGGGAATATGATTTGGTTGGGTTTGTCAGAGTTTCCACTTATGTTATATGGCATAAGTCAAAGGGGTGAATCACTTTATACTTGGGGATTTGAAAAATGATTTTCAAGACTTGGATTTTTTTTCTATTTTAAGTGCCTATTCCAGCAACTAATAAACAATATAAAACATAATGTGAGAAATACCCTGTATTTTATAACACATTAAAGTTGACCAAGCTCTCTCATATACATTTGAAAATCACAATAGTAACTAATAGGCTTATGAACAAATGTAAAAAAAATAGTGGTGCTAGGCATTTCTTAATCAAGGAGGAAGCATGGTAGAAAAGGAACTATACCTTAAGGTTAGGGCCTGTGTTCAAATGTGAGATTTGCCATGCTCTATTTGCATGACCTTGGGTAAATCACCTCTTTCTTTCCTCATCTCTAAAATGAGGATGTTAAATTAAATCACTTCTATATATTGTCTCCAGTCTGTGATTAATAGTCATAACAAATAAATAAAAACAAGCAACTTGGTAATGCTAGGGGATTCTAAATGGAGTTTAGCTGTTATAAATGTGGCAAATCTCATATTAGAAGGTATTATTTCCCAAAGAATTCTCATTTATTTTCTGTTACTCTCTATACCTTTCACACCTCTTCATTACTCTTTTCCCCACTCTTTACCTATTCTCATTTTCTGAACATTTTTGGGTAGGGGTAAGGAAAGGAAAGAGAACAAGAATGACAAATAGCCCACAGTTGTATTTGCATAGGCACACAATTGCTGCTAACATCCAATTATACTGTTTGTTTGTTTTTCACGTAACTAATCAAACACAAATGTGGTTTTAAAGACCTTGAGTCTTAAAGGCTATGCTATTAAAAGATGGATAGGATAGATCCTATCCACCTAGAAAGACTTCTGTGATGGATCTAGGGACACATAATTTTCTAAGAAATACTCTAGCTAGGCACATAGAAGCTTATCCCTAAATGGTTGACCTATGTATGTGCGTATACACACATGCATATATATATATGTGTGTGTGTGTATATATATATATACACACACACATACATATATATGTACATATATGTATGTGTGTGTGTGTGTGTGTGTATTTTTTTTTCTCTCTGCTTTTATTTTTGTTTTGTCTAGGCTACCCATTGAAATCATCTGAGGTGTTAGAGACATTGTGATTAACGTCAGTGGAGGTAGTGTCTACATTTATGAAATCACTGATCTTTTGAAATATTAATGTCCATAGTGATATATTTATCATTACCAGGAAGTTTGTCTTCATATTGAGATGAGAACAGATGGTCAGGTGCAAGGCACCAGGATTGGAACTCGGTATAAAGAAAAAGATGTCTTAATTCATCAAAGTTCCATTTCTCACAGGCCTTTTCCCCTTCCTTTTACTGTTTTGCTACAAACTTGCTCTAAGTTCTTAAAAGAGCTATAACTTTGTTTTATTATTTTTTCAAAAGAATTGATTTTAATTCATAGAATAAAAAATCATTTTCATAATACAGTACAATAAAAAACATTTGTACATGAAACTGCAAATCTACTATATACAACTTGCTATTCCTTTCAAATATATAAACAAAATTATCATGTAAATTTCTTTTTTATCTTCCTTCCCAACACTAGAGATGACTACCATTAGACACAAATGTGTATGTACATACTATATATATATATGTAAAATTATTTGATGCATGCTTCTATTAATTAGTTCTTTCTCTGGATGCAGATAGTGTCTTTCTTCACATGTCCTTTATAGTTCATTTGGGTATTTATAACAGACAAAATGATTTCCAAATGAATCTAATCCAATCCAATAAACATTTCTTAAGTGCCTCTTCTGTGTAGGTACTGTTCAAAGCAGTAGAGACACAATTAAGGAAAAAAGAAAGACATTCCTTTGCCATCAGGGAATTAACAATCTAGTGGAAAGAGACAACATACACAAAAGGATGCAGGATAGGAGAAGGGTCATAAGGTGGTACCAAGTGCTGTGGCATATTATTCTGTAGAATTGAAACCAGGAAGAATAGAAGATGCAAAGTGGAGTAAGCTGACAGTCCAGTTTCTGCTGTCTATAAAAGAAGGTGGGTAGCTAGGTAGCACAGTGGATAGGGCACTTGGCCTGGATTCAAGAAGACCTGAATTCAAATCAAACTTCATACACTAGTTGTATGAATCTGGGCAAGTTACTTAACACTGTTTGCCTCAGTTTCCTAATTCATAAAATGAGCTAAAGAAGGAAATGGCAAACCACTCCAATATCTTTGCCAAGAAAACTCCAAATGGAGTCATGACGAATCAGAAAGGACTGAACAACAACAATAAAGAAAGGCTTTTGGGAGGAGCTTGGTACTCTACCCTCCAGCCTTCAAATTAGAGGGGAGAGGAGGCTTCAGAAGTTGGTTTAATTCAAGGCTTGAATTAGCAGCATTTTGATGAAATTGGAAGGGATGAACTTAGCCCAAGAATGGCATCTTTTTCCATGGAGTTGAATCCAGGTAAAGCTGCAGATGCAAAATGGAGAGTGACAAGCTCTTTAAACTGAACCTGCCTTAGCAAAACTCCCGTAGTCAAAATCACATGTAAAGTTCAAGGAATCATGAGAATTTTGACAAGAATCCAATTAAATTCAAAAATCATTTATTAAGCAGGTACTGTGTACCAGGTCATGGTGTTCTGTGCTAAGGAAAAAAGACAAAAATAAGACAAACCCTGCCTTCAAGGGGTTTTCATTTGAATGGATAAAAATGCATGACTAGAAAATGAAGTACAAAATAGATAAAAAATAACTTTCTAGATGAAAGGCACTTGTCCAGTTACAAGCACAATGAAAAAGTAGAAAGAGGATTCCAGAGGCACAAAGAAACAAGGATAGGGTAGGGTATGATAGGGTAGAAGAGAAAAGGATTGACAAATATGTTTCTGAATGAGGTGGGAATGGTGGCCAAGAAAGTGATTTTTAGTCTAGAGAATTTATGACATAGAATCATAGAGATTCTTCCACAAATCATCAAGTTCTTCAAAGAAGTAATAACAATGTAGTAATGGTGATTTATCAATCCAAAGCAAGAAGGAACTGGGGAATTCATGTGGCAGAGCAGACAAGTCCTTAGTCTTCCCCAGTGGTCAAAGCAATGATCCATAGTGTCCTGGGACCTGCCAGAGCACTGAACTACTTAAAATGCTCCTTTACTTTTCTCTTATTGATATTCCAGGGTGTAGAGCTTAACATTTCCTAAAGTTCGGACAATCAATTGCTTGTTTCTTCTGTTTAGAACTATGTACACATTTACCTCAACTAATAACCTTTGTGTGGGAATGAAAGATTAAACATTCATTTAATTTAGCTTAGTTTCAGTTTGTTTTCAATTAACAATGGAAAATCCTTTCAAGCACAAAAGGTTATTTTATATTTGTTTTGCTTCATTTATCAAACCAAATAAAGCTTTCAGGTTTATGGTCATTAATGCTGTGGAAAAGAAATTGTATTAAATAAATGGGTTGCAGTGAGAAAGAAAACAATATAAGAAGTAAAACATTAAATTAATTTGCATGATATATTTGCCCTCCTTTTATACTCTAAATTTAGCAACAGTGAATGTATTAGATAGAAATCATAGAGAATTAATTTTTAATTGACTTCATGTAATTGTTATGTGCCTTTGCAGCATTCTGTGCCTTCCTCTAAGACAGTGCTATGGTGATCTGGAAACCTACAAAGACCTTGAATTTTCTGTCATCTAAGACTTTTTTTTTCTAAAACTAAGGCAAGCCCTTGAATGGCAACTTTATCTACCCAATACAGACGTTTTATAAGTTAGAGTCTTAGAAAGTTGCCTAGGACACCAAAAGCTAAAGAGATCTGTCCAGGGTCACACTAACAGTTAGAGGCAGAACTTGAAACCAAGGTTTTCCTAATTCCAAGATTGGTACTCTATCCATCATTCCAGGTTCTCTTTTTATTCCTGTTTAACTGGTGTTTCAGTGTAGACATATTCTAACAGTAGACAGAAAACGTAAATCTATTTATTTCAAGAGGAATTTTGCTAGCAAATTTTACT
Organism: Vombatus ursinus; assembly: GCF_900497805.2. NCBI lineage: Eukaryota > Metazoa > Chordata > Mammalia > Diprotodontia > Vombatidae > Vombatus > Vombatus ursinus. The sequence continues at coordinate 16,117,339 of NW_020954557.1, forward strand.
ACTCCATCTTGAACTTGGGTCAGAAGTAACAATACCTCCAATGTCCTTGCAGTTCTTTGATAAGGAAACTATACAGAAGACAACATGGTGGTTTGGAAAGATCATTGAAGAAGAGTCAGACCACTCAGTTGAGAGGCAATAGTCTTGGATTTGTAGTCAATATATTGTGGCTTGAATACCAACCCTGCCACTTATCTATGTGGCCTTGGGCAAATGATATCACCTGGAGGTAGTTACCAACTTCAACTTGAGTCCTGAAGGATTGTGATTTGGCATAACATCAATCAGAGTTACAGAGTTCTTCAAAATTGCTTTTCTTTATAACCCAACCATTCTGGAAGACAATTTGGAACTATGCCCAAAATACAGTAAGACTGAGAATATCCTTTGGATACTCTGCCCCTCATCCTTTTCAGTGCTGTGGAAGCTCTGGCTCCAGTCTACAGAAGTTTTCTTGGTTGTCTTGGCCACAGTTCTATAGGAATGAGATTATCAGGGCTTGTATAACCATAGTACCAACACTGCAAAGCTCTGGACTACTATTGCCAGGTCAGAGGCCTGAGAAATAAAGGGAATAGGACAGGTCATCAGAACAGAACACTATATGTTTGAGGGGTGAAGAGGGTACAATACACCACCAAGTCTCAAGTAAAGAGCACAGCAACAAGTTGGGGCCAGTTCTGACTACCCAGAATTCAATTGGGGCAGGGACCTAGGCTGATGAACCATGAATTGCCAAGCGTGAGAGAAGGCTGAGATACCATGAGATCTTCCCCCAAGAGATCAGCCCCCAAGAAAATCATAGTCAGAGGGGAGGGATTCAGAAAAATGAGTGACAGAAAATAAGAGGGAAAGACTAAAATTACCACAGATTCCAGGAAGAAGAAAAGTAAAAGACCTTGGACATAAACAGATAAATAGAAAAAAAAATAGTAACAGAAGAAAATCCAGTTATCAGATCTAGTAAATCATTCAGACATGTATGAATAAATATTGAAAAACAAAGGGGAATTATCCAATACTTGATGAGGCTGAAGACCCTGTGGAATTGGAGGAGATCATGGACCACAATATTCTGTTCCTGAATGTTTCCAAAGGAGAATTTTAAGTGCAGAACATATGGCCAGCACAGAAAAATAATGGGAAGAATAGAAAACTTAGAACCTGCAATGTCTAGCCTCACCAAAGAAACAAAAGAGAGAACAAAACATGGGGAATGTGAATAAACAGAAGTGGAGAAAAATCAAGTATCAGAGAAACAAAAAACAACAACAACAACAAAAACTAAAAGAAAATATTCTCAGTATTCAAGCAAAACACAGTGATCTCAAAGACAGGATGCCTAAAGAAAACCCAAAGATCATAGATCTCCCAGAAGAATACAACTGAACAAGAAAAAAATAATTCCATAATTAAGGAAATAGTAGAAAAGAACTGCCTAGAATTTCTGAATGTAAAAAATTAAATTACAATGGAAAGAATCCACAGATCATCTTCAGAAAAAAAAACACAAGGCTGAGAATTCTAATTCTTTTAGTGGTTGTGTTGAACAATTAAATTCAGAAATAAGACATTCTGCAAGCGATTATGAGAAAGTCCATTAAATACAAAGGAAAGGATATTCAAATAACACAAAACTATTTTTCACACCATAAAAACCCTAAGAGGGGATGGAATAATGTGTTATGAAGAACAAGCTCAGGATGCAGCCTAGGATTATCTACTCTGCAAATATGGGTTTAGCCATATAGGGGAAAAGATAGACATTCAATAATAAAGAAGATTTTGAAATATTTTTAGAAAGAAAATCAGAATCAAAGAGGTTATTTGCTTCTCAAACACTCCAAGAACAGAAATAAAGGAAGAAATAAATCAATAATAGTTAAATGAATGAATGACTGAATGCCTAAATAAATAAGGCAAGAATAGCAACAGCAACAGAGTCACTACAGAGAGACCAGTAAGAGATTTCTTTCTAAATATACACAAGGAGACAGGAGTGATGGTAGAAACCTGGTAGAGGTAATAATGAAGAAGTAGACAGGGTAATGGAAAGAACCTAGCTACACCCTGCCTATAAGTGCCTTTTTGTGTGTAATTGTATTACTACATAGGTGGGTACATGACATAGGGAAGGGGAGCAGGGCAATAGAGGGAAGTATGTGATGTACTGAGGTTAAATCAAGGGCTAGAAAGGAGTGGAAAGGCAACTTATGTGCTCTTAGAATGAGAAGAACTGGTGGAGCTAAGATAATAAAAGGCAGGGACTCACCTGAGCTCTGTACCAAATCCCGCCAAATACTTAAAATGACTCTAAATAAATTCCAAAGCAGCAGAACCCACAAAAAGAGAGAGTGAAACAAATTTCCAGCCCAAGACAACTTGGAAGGTTGGCAGAAAAGGTCTATTACACCAGGGTAAGAGAGGAGTGCAGTCCAGCACAGGCTGTATCATCTTAGACTGGGCCCCAGAAAACCTGGAGCAGGCCTTGAGGTGAATGAATCACAGGAAGTAGTTGTGGGTTGCAGACCTCTTAGCCCACAGATGCCAAATGCAACTTAGAAGGTCAGCAGGAAGGGTCGTCAGACCCAGGTGAGAGTAGAACACAGTCCAGCACATGCAGCTCCAGCCATAGCAAACAAGGAGTAGGCCTTGGGTGTGACTGAATAAACTGTAGCAGAGGCAGTGGCTGCTTCTGGAGCTCTCAGCCCACATACATTAAGGGGGGTAGAACCACTGGTCAGAAGGAGATTATAGGGGTCTTTTTGCAAGGACTGAGGCAGGACCCTGTTGCTTTACCCACACATGCATCTAGGTCGCAATCCTGGGTGGCAGTCACAGGGCAAGAAGGCACACTAGCATAGAAGAGCTTGTGACCAGAGTGGATGGGGGGGACCCTCCTCACAGTTCCAGGGCAGAAAACAGTGCTTTTGGTTGCTCACAGACCAGACCACAGGCCAGGAGAGTAGTAAATACCTCTCCTTAGATCATACCTCCTTGGAAGAACTGAAAACTTACAGGTCCCCAGGAGTATCTCTGAATACAGCTACACAAAACCCCTGAAGCTTGGAACAGTGTGCCCCCTACCCTGGAAGCAGAGCTCTACTTTCACAAAGAGTTAAAAGTCAAGTAATAGGCTGGGAAAATGAGCAAACAATAAAAAAAAAACTGACTATAGAGTTACTATGGCGACAAGGAAGATGAAAACACACACTCAGGAGAAGATAACAAAGTCAAAGATCCTACATCTAAAGCCTCCAAGAAAAATATGAATTGGTCTCAGGCTATGGAAGAGTTCAAAAATGATTTTGAAAATCAAGTAAGAGAGGTACAGGGAAAATTGGGAAGAGAAATGACAGTGATGAAAGGAGATTATGAAAAATGATTCAATAGTTTGGTAAAGAAGATACAAGGAATACTGAAAAAACAGACTAGACCAAATGGTAAAAGAGGTCCAAAAAACCAATGAGGAGAAGAATGCCTTAAAAAGCATAATTGGCTAAATCGAAAAGGAGGGCCAAAGGCCCACTGAAGAAAATTCCTTGAAAATTAGAATAGAGCAAATAGAAAATAATGATTTTATGAGAAATCAAAAAACAATAAAACAAAACCAAAAATAGAAGACAATGTGAAATATCTCACTGGAAAAACAACTGACCTGGAAAATAGATCCAGCAGAGATAATTTTAAAATGATTGGACTACCTGAAAGCCACGATCAGAAAAAGACCCTAGACATCATCTTTCAAGAAATTATTAAGGGAAATTGCCCCTATATTATAGAATCACTGGGTAAAATAGAAATTGAAATAATCCACTGTTTATCTCCTGCAAGAGATCCCCAAATGAAAACAGCCAGGAATATTACAGCCAAATTCCAGAGTTCCCAGGTCAAAGAAAAAATATTGCAAGCAACCAGAAAGAAACAATTCGACTATCATGTAGCCACAGTTAGCAGATTTAGCAGCTTCTACATTAAAAGTTTGGAGGCCTTGGAATACAACATTCTTTAGGGCAAAGGAGTTAGGACTACAACCAAGAACAACCTACGTAGAAAAATGGAGTAAAATCCTTCAGGGGGAAAATGGATATTCAATGAGATACAGGATTTTCAAGCATCCATTATGAAAAAGTCAGAACTGAATAGAAAAAAAATGACTTTCAAATGTAAGGATCAAGAGAAGCATAAAAAGGTAAACAGAAAAGGGAAACAATAAGGGACTTAATAAGGTTAAATTGTTTATATTTCTACATTGGAAGATGATACTTGTAACTCATAAGACCTTTCTCATTATCAGGGTAGTTAGAAGGAGTATATATAGAAGGAGGTCACAGGTGTGAGTTGAACATGAAGCAATGATATCTAAAAAAATAAAATTAAAGGGTGAGAGAGGAATATACTTGGAGGAAGAGAAAGGGAGAGAATGAATGGGGTAAATTATCTTACATAAAAGAGGCAAGAACAAGATTTTACAATGGAGGGGAAGAAGGGGGAGGTGAGGAGGAGCTAGTGGACCTTATTCTCATCAGAATTGACTCAAAGAGGGAATAACATACATTCTCAGTTGGGTATAGAAATCTATCTCACCTATAGGAAAGTTGGAGAGGAAGGGGATAAGAGATATGGGGGTGATTAAAGGGAGATTGGGGGAGGGGATAGCCAGAAGTAAAACACTTTTAAGGAGGGACAGAGTGAAAGGAGAGACAGAATAGAATAAATGGGGGGAAATAGGATGGAGAGAAATACAGTTAACAATAGTAATATTGAAAAAAAAATTGATGCATGTTTCTCTGATAAAGCCCTCATTTCTCAAACATATAGAGAACTGAGTCAAATTTATAAAAAATAAGAGCCATTTCCCAATTGATAAATGATCAAAAGATATGATGTTTTCAGATAAAGTAATCAAAGCTATCTATAATCATATGAAAAAAATTACTCTTATTATTGATTAGAGAAAAGAAAATTAAAACAATTCTGAGGTACTACCTCATACCTATTAGATTGGCTAATAGGGTAGAAATGGAAAATGACAAATGTTGGAGGGGATGTGGGAAAAAGGAGACATTAATATGCTGTTGGTAGTGAACTGATTAAACCATATTGTAGAACAATTTGGAATTATGCCCAAAGGGCTGTAAAACCATGCATACCCTTTGACATAACAATACCACTAGTAGGTCTGTATCCCAAAAGAGATAAAAACAAAAAGGAAAAGGACATATTTGTACAGAAATATTTACAGCAACTATTTTTGGGGGGCAAAAAATTAGAAATTGATGGGATATCCATCAATTGGGGAATGACTGCACAAGTTATAGTATGTGATTATGATGGAATACTATTGTACTATAAGAAATGATGAATAGAAAAACCTGGAAAGACTTCCATGGGATGATAAAAAGTGAAAAGTACTGGGTACAATATAACAGCAGTATTGTAAGATGATCAGCAGTGAATGACTTAGCTATTCTCAGCAATAAAATGATCCAAGACAACTCTGAAGGACTTGTGATGAAAAATGCTATCAATTCTCAAAGAAAGAATTGATGGTGTCTGAATACAGATTAAAGCATCATTTTTTAAAACTTTATTTTCCTTGAGTTTTTTTGTCTATGTTTTCTTTCACAACATGATTGTTATGGATATGTTTTGCATGACTACACATGTATAACCAATATTGAATTACTTGCCTTCTCAATGAAGAGGGGTGGGGAGGAAGGAAAGGAAAGAATTTGGAACTCAAAGTTTTAAAAATGAATGGTAAATAATATTTTTACATGTAACTGGGGAAAATAAAATACTAAATAAAAAAACTAAAAATCAAAAATCAAAAAAAGAAAGAAAGGGAAGAGCCTATGGGGAGGCATTGAAGAGGAGAGTGGAAAGGTTAAAAAGGGGAGTAGAGGAAGGAAATAGTACTTAGTTTGGAGGTTTGAGGGGATTGCACTGATGAATACTTTTATGGGTGATGAGAGATAAGGATCTTACAGTGGATGAGGTCCAAGAGATTTGATGCTTAAAATGTATATATATGCTACACTTACAGGGTGAATTGGACAACCTAAGGGCAACTGGCACCTGGAGGAGTGGAAGAGCATGGACATAGGGAAGAAATTTCAAGGCAAGTGTGGGGGAGTGGAAAGGTTACCAGGGGAGGGTACAGATCAGTGATGGGCTACATAAAAAGGAGCATAGTGGGGTAGAGTCACTATCTGGTGCAATGTCCTCTTTGACACCTACAATAATGACATTGTTTTGGGAAAGTGGCACAAAGGGAAAAAATGAATTCGTGGGGCAAGCCTTGCAAGGAAGTGACAAAAAAAGCACCTGAAAGAGAGCCTAGAATGGATATTTTGGATGTTTTGATTCCATGAAGAATATAGAGAAAACAGGGACAAGTTAATTACAGGCATCATGAATCAGAGAAGGAGTGCCTAGAGTAGATAGAAAGAGAGGATGAATAATGAAGATAGTGAAAGAAATCCTTTTTGAAAAGGAGTACCAAAAGAAAATTAAAAAAAAAAAAGTAATGAACCTGACTAGCTGAAATAGAGGAAAGGTAGGGGGAATTTACTTGACTAAATGAAAGGGGGAGAAAAGGAAGATATAGATATAGATATATATCAGGAGAAAAAAAAGAAAGTAATAAACAAATCCCTAAAGGGAAAATTATAATGGATGAGAAGAGATCAGGAATAAGAGGAAGATAGCGAGTGTGAACAGGGCTACCTGTTTAAAAAAATGATTACAGTAACTGAAGGAATATTAATATCATGTTTTCAGAAGAAGAAGTGACAAAAATAACTTGAAAAGTACCAATTTTAAAGACAGATGTAAGAAAATATAAACATAACTTTTAGAATTTTAACAGTGAATAGACTAAACAATACAATAAAAATTAAAAAGCAACAGATTTGATAAGAAAAAAAATTACAATCTGATGCTTTTAAGAAACACATTTAAAAAATTAAGATGTATGTAAACACACACACACACACACAAACTGAGTGGATAGGGAAAAAAATTATTATGCGTCAAGTGAATCCCAAAAAATCAGAGGTTTCCATCATGCTATCAGAAAAACAAACATGAAAAAATTTTTTTAAAAAAGAGCAAGGAAATTCTAATATGATGAAAGGAACCACAGAAAACAAACCAATATCAGTAATAAACTTACATCTTCCAATTTCTTTAGTATCTAAATTTATAAATAAACTATTATCTGAGCTTCAAAAAGACATACATAGTAATGCAATAGTGACAAAAGGCATCAATATCAACCTTTCAGTTTTGGTTAAGTCTAACAGAAAGAAAAAAGGAACTGAACAAAAAAAAAGGAATTGAACAAATATCTGTAGAAACTAGAGTTGAAATAAAGACTTATGACATCTTTTACATGGAACAGGAAAATAATATAAATATGTCTCTGCACCACATGGAACTTTAACAAAAACTGGTCATGTATTAGGGCACAGAGATATTGCAAACAAATGTAAAAAGACAGAAATAATTAATAAATCATTTGTATACCATAACAGAATAGAAAGAGAAAACATTTCAGGGTCCACAAACAAAGGATACAAGCCTAAATGGAGACTTAACAATAAAATCTTAAATAATGAGTAGGCCAAAGAATAGAAACAATGACTATATAAAAATGATAATGATATAACAACAAATCAAAATTTCTGGAATACGGGTAACACAGCCCTCAGGAGGAAAACCATATCCTTAAAAATACATTAACAAAGTAGAAAAAGAGAAGATTAATTATCTGAATTTGCATTTAAAATATAAAACTAGTAAACCTAACATAAGCACAAAAGAGGAGATATTAAATATTAGCAGAAAAATGGATAAATTAGAAACAAGAAATTATAGGAATAATAAAACTAAAAGCTTGCTCTTTGAAAAGACTAATAAAATTGATAAATCCTTCACTAATCTGATTAAAAAAAAGAAAGCAGAAAAATCAAATCAAAATAGCAAATGAGAATGGCAAAACCATATCAAAACCAGAAGCAATAAAAAAGAATAATCAGGGGATATTGTCTACAGTTATGTGCTTTGAAAAATAAGAACACACATAAAATAAAGGGATACCTTCAAAATGTAAATTATCCAAATTTTCTGAAGACCAGATAGAGGCCTTAAAAGCACAATTTCTCAGAAAAAGAAATAGATCTAGCTGTTAAAGAACTATGAAAGAAAAAATAATCTCCTAGTCCTAATGGATTCACAGGAGAATTCTTTCAGACTTCTTTATTTTTATTTTTTTTGCCTTTGTCAATTTATTTATTTTAAGTTTTCAACATTCACTTCCACAAGATTTTGATTTCCAAATTTTCTCCCCATCTCATCCCTCCCCCCACCCCAAGATGGCATATATTATGAATATCTCTTCTCCTAGTCTGTCCTCCCTTCTATCTCCCCCCCCTCCCTCTTTTATCCCGTTCGCCTTCAATTTTCCTGTAAGTCAGGATAGATTTCTATACCCCACTTCCTGTATAACTTATTTCCCTGGTGCTTGTGTAAACAATTTTTTTAACATTTGTTTTTAAAACTTGGGGTTCCAAATTTTCTCCCTTCCTCCCTCCCCACCCACCCTCATTGAGAAGGCAAGCAACTCAATACAGATTATGCATGTGGAGTCATGCAAAACACTTCCATAGTAGTTATGTTGTGAAAAATGAACTATATTTCCCTTAATCCTATCCCTCTCCCCCTTTATTCTATTCTCTCTTTTGACCCTGTCCCTCCTTAGAAGTGTTTGCTTCTGATAATCCCCTTCCCCCATCTGCCCTCCCCTCTCTCATCACCTTGCTCTCTTGTCCCCTTCCCCCCTATTTTCCCGTAGGGTAAGACAGATTTCTGTACCCAATTGAGTGTGTATGTTATTCCCTCCTTAAGTCAAATCCTATGAGAATGAGATTCACTCATTCCCTCTCACATTCCTCCACTTCCCCTCCACTGTAAAAGCCTTTTCTTATCTGTTTTATGTCAGATAATTTACCCCATTCTACCTCTCCCTTTCTCCTTCTCCCAATATAATCCTCTCTTATCCTTAATTTTATTCTCCAGATATCACCCCTTCATCTTCAACTCTCCTAGTGCCCACTATCTATCTATCTCTCTATCTCTCTCTCTATCTATCTATCTATCTATCTATCTATCTATCTATCTATATACATACATATAATTTTTCCCTCCAACTACTCTAATACTGACAAAGGTCTCATGAGTTACAAATATCATATTTCCATGCAGGAATGTAAACAGTTCAACCTTAACAAGTCCCTTATGATTTCTCTTTCCTGTTTACCTCTTCATGCTTCTCTTGAGTTTTGTATTTGAAAGTCAAATTTTCTGTTCAGCTCTGGCCTTTTCTTCAAGAATGCTTGAAACTCCTCTGTTTCACTGAATGACCATTTTTCCCCTGAAGGATTATACTCAGTTTTGCTGGGTAGGTGATTCTTGATTGTAATCCTATCTCCTTTGACCTCTGGAATATCACATTCCAAGCCCTATGGTAACTTAATGTAGAAGCTGTGAAATCTCATGTAATTCTGATTGTGTTTCCACAATATTTGAATTGTTTCTTTCTGGCTTCTTACAATATTTTCTCCTTCACCTGGGAACTCTGGAATTTGGCTACAATATTCCTAGGAGTTTTCCTTTGAGGATCTCTTTCAGGAGGTGATCAGTGGATTCTTTTAATTTCTATTTTGCCCTCTGGTTCTAAAATTTCAGGGCAGTTTTCCTTGATGATTTCTTGAAAGATGATGTCTAGGCTCTTTTTTTAATCATGGCTTTTAGATAGTCCAATAATTTTTAAATTATGTCTCCTGGATTTATTTTCCAGGTCAGTTGTTTTCTCAGTGAGATATTTCACATTGTTTTCTATTTTTTTTATTCTTTTGGCTTTGTTTTACAGTGTCTTGATTTCTCATAAAGTCACTAGCTTCCAATTGCTCCATTCTAATTTTTAAGGTAGTATTTTCTTCAGTAAGCTTTTGCACTTCCTTTTCCATTTGACCAATTTTGCTTTTGAAGCCATTCTCTAATAATTACTTGCCAATTACTTGAGTTACAAACTCTTTATTAGGATAGGAGTCTGCTTCCAGTATGGAGAATGTACTGTCCCAAGCTTTGGGGGTTTTGTGCCACTGTTTTCAGAGATACTTCCAGGGACCTGTAAATTTTCAGTTCTTCCAAGGTGGTATGATCAGGGGCCAGGTGTTTACTCCTTTCCTGGCCTGTGTTCTTGTCTATGAGTGACCACAAGCACTCTTTTCTGCCTTGGAACTGTGAGGAGTATTCCCTCTCCACTGCCACTACAAGCGCCACCACACCAGAGCTCCTCCTTGCCCCAGGACCACCACCCAGAACTGTGACCCAAATCCAAGCCAGGGCAAAGCACTGCCTCACCACTAGCAAAGAGATCACTGAAATCTCCCTCAGTCACTCCATCCCCCCTCTGTCTGGGCTGGAAGCTCTGAAAGCAGCCACAGCCCCGGGGCTACACCAGGATTGAGGTTAGGACTGAGCTTCTCTTTCACCACAGTCACAGACTTTTGCTACTGACCTTCAAGTTCTCTTTGGCATTCATGGTTTGAGAAGCCTGGAAACCACCACAGTTGCCCATGATTCAGTCCTCTGAGGTCTGCTCCAGGTTTACCAAGGCTTATTTTTCCTGCATACCCACATTGAACTGTGTTCCTCTCTCAGCCTGGTGTGATAGACTTTTCTAGTCAACTATCCATGTTGTCTTGAGCTGGAAATTTGTTTCACTCCATCTTTTTGTGGCTTCTGCTGCTTTAGAATTTGTTTAGAGCCATATTTTACAGGTATTTGAAGGAGTTTAGGGGACAGCTCAAACAAGTCACTGCTTTTACTCTGCCATCTTGGCTCTGCCCCCCCTCAAACTTTTAAAGAACAATAAGAATATATACTTCATAAATCATTTTTAAAAATTAAGAATGAAAACACACTACCAGAATATTTTATCAGACAATATATTCCTAGTACCCAAAGCAGCAAAATATAAAACAGAAAAACAAAAACCAGAACTACTGGTTGATATTATTAAAGAACATTGATTCAAAAATTTTAATAAAATCCTATCAAAGAGACTATAGCAATTTATCCAAGAAATCATTCATTATGGCCAAGTGGGATAAATATCATGGAAGAAAGTATGATTCAACATTAGGAAAATAATTAATATAATCAAATTAAAAACAGAAATATGGAAAACCATATGATCATCTTGATAGATGCAGAAAAAGCCTTTGACAAAATTCAACTCTTTATGCTAAAATCCTTACAAAGTGTAGGCACAGAGGGACCTTTTTCTTTTTTGCTATCCTAAAAATCATCTTTCTAAAACAAAAGGCAATCATTACATGCAAAAGGGATACACTGGAATATTTTCCAGTAAATACAGGAATGAAGCATGGATGTCTATTTTCCCCACTATCATTTGATACTGTTCTGGAAATGGTAGCAATAGCAATAAGGCAAAAGAAAGAAATTGAATAAATAAAGATGGATAAAGAGGAGCTAAAACTATCTCTGTTTTCTGTCAATATAATGGTTTACTTGGAATATCCTAGGGAATAATCAAAAATATCAATTTTTTAGACTATTGGTAGCTTCAGCAAAGTTAAGGCTACATAATAAATCCTCAAAAATCAATAGCATTTCTTTATAATATTTTTTTAAAAAAACACAAGAAACAATAGCAGAAAGGGAAATCCCATTTTAAATAATTACAAAATGTATAAAATACCTGGGAATCAAACTTCCAAAACACACAAAAGATTTGTATAGATTCAATTACAAAGTGCTCATTAAAGAATAACCTGTGTAGCTGGAGGAATATTCAGTGCTCATGGCTAGGCCACATTAAATAAGAAAAATGACAATACTACCAAAATTTACATATACTTTTAATACTATGCCAATCAAGACACCAGAGATAATTTACAGAATTTGAAAAAAAAACATACTTATTTTAAGTAATAATAAGTACACAGTGATAAAAGACAGAAAACTTTGATTCCAAAGTATAGAGCTGGCAAATACTTTGATACAGCTATACTTTTATGGATCCTACATGACTTCATGTGGCCCCTATATCTTTTGTTTGGAAAAAAAAACTCAAAAGTTCTAGAATGTCAAGGTAAATGCTGAAAAGGACTAAGAGGGAATAATACTTCTAGACCTTCAACTATGTCACGAAGCAGCAGTCACTAAAATCATTTGGAATTGGTTAAAGAATAGAAAGATAGACCAATAGAACAGAATAGAGTGATTTAGAAAAAAACAAAATAACAAACAAACAAACAAACAAAAAAGAGATCATTAACTCAGTGTTTGCTAAAGTGGAGAATATATATTACCTAGGGCAAAACTTATTTGCTTTAATAAAAATTATTGAAAATGACCAGATATTTCTTTAGTCTCCAAATCTTAGTCATCACACATCAGGTTATTTCATGCCTTTGTTAAAAGGAAATTTTCATTTAAAGTAAATTACCCTATCTTTGAATATTCAAGATCATATTGGTTTGTAGATCATAAATTATAGAATCATGGACCTAGATCTAGAAGGGACTTCAGTTGTCATCTAACATCCTCATTTTAAAGATGAGGAAAATGAGGCTTGCCTAAAGTCACACTACTAGTGTGAAAAGCAAGATTTGAATTCATATCCTCTGTAACATCAGAGCTTTTTACACTGTACCATGTTGTTTTCCTTTTCAAAAGGACTTAAATATACCTGTCATCAATAGTGTCTCCTATGAGTATGATAAATCAATTAAATGAAAAATGTAAGAACAAGGACATTTTGTTCAATGACACTGATTATCAATGTCAACTGAAGGTTGAATCAGAAGTGTAGTTGAATAAAATAATTTGCTCTGGTTTGTAGACTACATGGTTTTAAATACATCAAGTATCTCAAACATACCAATGCCTCCTAGACAAAATCTATAATTGGTTAGAAGAGCTTGGTTTTATTACACAAGCAGAGAAAATATTTGGGCCCAGAATTTAATAGAAGGAAGAATAGGATGGATTGTGTTTTCCATTAACCCAACTTCTCCCTGAGATAAAGGCCCATTTGTTTGACAGTAATATTTTTCTGATGATTTTGTGTGTTGGTGAGTAAAGTAGCTCCATAGCCTCTGAAGAATTAAAGTTGCAGGTCACTCAAAGGGCAATGGACAGGAGCATACAGGGTATGATTAGGCTACAAAATATTGCCAATGATGAACTACACAGAAAAAGTGATATTAAAAATGTCATCACGGAGAAATATGACCAGAAGAAGAATGGATTGGTCATATAGCAAGATTAACTTATAAACAGTGAGAAGCCTGTGTATTGCATTGTTAACCAGGCATTTTCAAGAAGGGCATGAACCAGAGTTGTATAGGATCAGATGCCGTGGATGGGTCACTGTCTGTTACATTTGAGGTAGTAGCCAAATGAAGTCACACAGGATCCATAAAAGTATAGCTTTATTAAAGTATCTGCCAGCCCTATACTTTAGGATCAAAGTTTTTAAGTATTTTATCAGTATGTACTTATTATAATTTAAAGTTCTTTTCTGGGATTAAGTTTTTCTTACTATCCTCTTCAGTGTCACAGATTTTTTTTTAAGTTCAAGAATTTCCCTAATGTAATTTTTCTGAGTTTTTCATCATACCCAGTTCAATATTAATCCATTCATTTAATGTGAAGAAGGTTACTATTTTGTATTCAGTCATCTATGAAATGTAATTATTCTGCCTATATGCTCTTTCAATAGCAAAATTACAAGTTAGTATGATAAACTATAGTATAATCTTGGAACAGAGGAAAAGATGAAAATCAAGTGAAACATATTTGCATAGAAACATCTCTAGGTTAACTTTTGATGTCTCAAACAATGAATACAACATCAGTCATATGCATTTATTTTCTTCCATAACTGATTTATTCAGAGATCTGTGCTTTGAAATAGCATCTGACATACTTCATGTTGAAAGTAATTATTTCCCGGTTAAAAAAATGTTATTCAGTTTTGTCATTTGCTGTTGTGTAAAAAAGGAAACAGGGGTGACATAATAAAATGCAACACAGTGAAATGTATTTGTAGTACAACTTTGGAAATGTCTTTTCGATTACTTTTCTGGAAAATGGGTTGTAGTGGTCCATGTTGATTCATTGCTTTTTTAGTAGTAGTAATGTTTTGGCTGGATATTCCCATGATTTAAAATTAATTTATTTTAAAGGTAATAAGGATTTTTAGTCTATAAAATGATGTGATGAAATGAACTAAATAAATATCTCCACTTTTAGTTTTATGTAACCTTTAATGCTGTGATGTGATATTTGGTTTATTGAAAAAATGACAAATGTTTACTATAAATTATAGCTTTTAGTGGCTATTTTAAGAATCCTTGAATTTCAAAAAAAATTAGCAATAGCAGTAAAGTAGAACAAAGAGACGAGAGTTAAAAAGAAATTGGGGTTTGGGTTTTTATGTTCTATTTGATAGATATTACCACACTGTACACTTGAAGGAATTTACTTATGGGAAATGATAGGGAAATACAAATTGGCCTTTAAAAATAATAAATTTAGTATATAGAGATGCCTACCTTCCCTTATCAGTATCATAAAATTCTTTCCCACTATGAAGTCATAAACTCTACTCTAAAATTTTTGACTGATCATCCATTCATAAACTTACTGCTATTGAACTTTCTGTTTCCTGAAACGTTATTTTGCCATATGTTTCTCTGGAATATATGAATGACCATTAGGTGAAAAATATTCAACAGCATTTATAAATACCACTTTAAGATTTATATGATAATTTTCAAATAGTATCTCATTTTATACTCATAACAACCTTGAAAGGTGGTTGCGATTACCTCCATTTTACAGAAGAGGAAACAAGAATTTACTGAGTCACCAAGGGAGAACCTAGGTAATGGAATGTAGCCTTTATTTGATGTTTCTCAGACTAGATCAAACCTGAATATTCCTATAGATATCTTCCTAATCATCCCCAACTAAATAAAAGACACTATAGAAATGTATATTTCAATAATTAAACTGCTTAGACATTGTCAATATTGTAAATAGCTTTGTCTTTGAAAGTCATTTCCTGAATTTTCCTCTTTATTTTTGAGTTTTTCCTTTTTGGTCTTTTTTAACTACATAAAATCAAAAGTATTAAGAGCCACTCCCTAAGAGAGTGTTTTGAATGCAATAATTTCATTGTGTTTTTCTCAATTTAGAGGTAATTATTCTGAGTTTGATGAAATTTTGTCAAGAAAAAAAAAATCTACCCAGATTTTTAAAGGAGAAATTTTTTACAAAGCTAAATAGTGCACATGCAACCAAAGCTTAACTCTGAAGATAATAAAAATAGGGGGAGGGGGTATTAATGGTTTATCATGTCAACCAAAATTATGCTGTTGCAATGAAACTTGAGGACCTGAAAGATTTTCCTAATGCAACCTCCTAATCAGGAATTATCAAAGATTCTTTCTGTAGTTTAACAAGTATTAGAAATTTGTTAATAATCAGTCACTGGAAAACAGTATTCACCTTGAATCACTCTGTATTTAAGCACAGACATAATACTCCTAGAACACTAGATATCTCCTTTGCCCCATTATACCCTACCAGGTATTATGCTTTGTGCAGATAAGCCATCTCCCCCAGAGCATGTAAATTCCTTTAGGAAAAAGATAGGTCATTTAAAAAAGCTATGTATCTTTAGCATCAAAGACAGTGCTGGGACAGCTAGGTGGAGCAGTGGATAGAGCACTGGCCCTGGAGTCAGGAGGACCTGAGTCAAAACCAGTCTTGGACAAGACACCTGACACTTAGTAGCTCTGTGACCCTGGGCAAGTCACTTAACCCCAATTGCCTTGCCAAAAAATAAAAAGTGCCTAGCACATATTAGGTATTTTGTTAATTCTTTGTGTTCTTTAGTATAAGAGTTATTTGGTAGTTGGAATAGTGCAATGGAATAGGGATGGTGGGATTAGAAATAATAATACTGTGTGGGGCAGATTTATTCCCATGAGTCTCTCATATGCCTCCAGCTCAAGGACCAGTTTCCCATATCCACCCACTATTGCCTAGAAACACTTCCTGTTTTGTGGCTGCCATTCCCCTTACTGTCCAAATTACTATGCTTGGCAGTCCTGTTTACCTCTCCCTATACCCCCACCATAATTCCTGTTCATTCTTTCTCCCCTTCTACTGTGCCATTTACAGTTACTTCCTTCTAACAAATTTTCCTTACTTCTAATAACTTTCCCATATCCCTTCTGCTTACTTCCATAAATTGAGGCTTTGATTTTCCCTAAGCAGCCCACATTTCTATTTGTCATTTTATTGCTTGTTGATCATTTTTTCCATATTCACCCTCACCACCATATACAGAGAAGAAGTCCATATAAGCTCTATAGGTAGAGATAATGAACTCCTTGTTCCCTATGAGTACTTTCAGATTCTTTTGTTACCATAAACACTCAATCTCTGCTTTAAGATTTATTCCACACAAACCTCATACAATTTATCATACAATCTGTATCACACAATCCTAATCTCTGTCTTTGTCATATGTCTACCCAGAGCACTCTTCCACAGTGGCTGATGCCTAACCTAGTACATGCTTAATCAATACTTGACTGCTAGGAGAATCCATATACCTGTTCTAAGCTTCTATCTGATTTAAAGTTAGAAAGTTTTTGTAATTCTTGCTTGATTGCCTTATGAGCATCCTAGACTTCAAATATATTTCAAGAGATTGTGCCAAAGGAAATCCTCAGAATGTGTGGTTCTGATCCATTGTAGCTTTTTTCCCACCACAGGATACAAAAATCTTGAATCTTGTTATCAAATTAATCTAAGCCAGTACAAAAGCTAGAGTAACATGGCATGAAGACATTTTCTTCTACATGTTAGATGGAATTCCTGCCCTTTTTATGTAAATATGGTCAGTAGCAAGCCTCTTGGTCTCTGAGATGCTCTTTATTTAAGTGTGTGATCTTATTTATATTGATCTTTATATCTGTGGTATATGACATAGTGCCTTACATAGAGACAGTTGCTTAATAAGTATTTGTTGAATAACTTGCTTAAATGTGGATGTGAGAATGAAAGCTATAATTGAAAAACACATGTGAAGGTGGAAAAGAAAGATATCAAATCCCAGTTTTATTTATCACATGCATTACCGAAGTACCACAGGGAATATTTTTTCAAGCTGCTTAATACAAGAAACCTTGAACTCAGTTGTGGTTGGGTTTTCCAGACAGCTTACACAAGCCCATTTAAACCATAATGTAATGATATTCTGTGGGAAAATGCGTTGCTAATTTTGACGACCTGGGAAACATATGTCCCCAATGTCAGCCAATCTGAGAAAAGAATTCAATGGTACTATTAGAGGAGGTATGTTACTCCAATTCTTCTGCCCATCACAATCAAACTGAGTGCTAGGGTTTCTTAGCTTGGGGGGGAATTTTTGTTCCTCTCTATGTCTCTTGGAGGGAACACATTAACACCCTGAGCATAGGATTTCATTTTATATCTCTGAGAGCCATATTCAGAAGTCAGGAGGTCCCAACATAATTTTCTGCTGTAGCAGTATTTAATTTGACCTTCATTTCCAGACATTCTTGCAAATCCAACATGGCCTGTTTGAAAACTTTTTGCAATTATGAACATATCTGTAATGCCATTTGTTAGAGAAATCAACAGGATCTCTTTTTTTCACTAGACTTTTGTTTGTTATGGAATCTAGGCATTTAGTGTGAAATTTTGCAATAATATTTAGCATTGTAAATGCTTTGAGTGATATAAAATGCTTTGTGACTTTGTTCCTCAAAGTTGTTTGTTCACTCCAGGAACACCTATTTCTGAAATGAGAAATAACAAAATAATAACTATTCAAAGCTGTCATTTAAAAAGCAACACTTGCTTCTTTGGGTTTTATGTAGTGAAAAATAATGGAGACCATTTAAAATAAACAGCAGTACTTGGTCCATTAAAAAAAATACAACAGATTTTGAAAACCTTTGAAAACTGGAATAGCTTTCAAATGTTTCATTTTGCAATAATGGAGGAGAGTGCCTATTGGGGATATAGTATTTAATCCATTTGTGTCCTACTCTCCTTGTCCAATACCTTATCATGGTATGAGGGGTTTTGCTCCCCCACCCTCCTTCTGTTGTGGCCTTTTAGAATTCTAGAGTAGCCTGAACAAAACCTGGATTTATTAAAGTATTTTACTCTGCCTGTATAATTCTAGAGAAAAGGGATGAAGAATAGACTTCTATTGCATGAAGCATTTATTTGCCACTCTTCATGGGAATGCAGAACTTTAGACTGTTCAAGTTAACAAATACTTATGGATCACCCAGAGGGAGCAAGCAGCAGGAGATGCTGAGGATACAAAACCAAAAATGAATCAGTCCTTGCTCTCTGGGCATCCCTTCTACTGGACTCTGTATTCAGTATGTACATCTCTCTGTCTTCATGGTTGCAGACGTCATTATGATCTTTCCTGTCCATGTGTCATCTGTGTATGCTCCCAGCTGTTCTATTTTTTCTTTTACTCATTTTGAAATAATTAGTATACTTGATTTTATCTTGCTCACTCTGAATCAATTCAAGCTCCAGGGGCAGCTAGTGGTACAGTGGAGAGAGTCCTAATCTGGAGTCAAGAAGACCTGAGTTCAAACTTGGCCTCAGACACTTACTAGCTGTGTGACCCTGGGCAAGTCACTTAACCTGTATTTGCCTCAGTATCCTCATCTACAAAGTGGGGATAAAGGTACCACCTTCCTTTCCAGGTTTGATATAAGAATCAAAAGAGATAACACTTTGCCAAATGCCTGTCACACAGTAAATATTACATAAATATTGGCTGTAGCTATAGAAGTGGGATGGGGAGGGGACCCTGTTTTGATAAAAATGCTGCAACAATTAGATATCCATGCTTCAGTTCTTCCTTGGTTTTCTCACTTCATTTCCTGTTACAGGTGAAATGAAATGAGACTTATGAATGTTAAATGATTTACCTCAGGTCACACAGACAGTAAGCTTTAAGAATGCAATTTGAACTGTATTCTGAAGTCAGGAGTCTTTCCACTGCACCATATTTCCTCTCCATATGTTTTTTTTACTCTTATGCCCATGAGAAAGAATTCTAAAAATAATATATTCTTTAAAAATCTCTATTGATTTCCTTCATTTTTTACTCTATCAATATTTCTTTAATACAGTGTTCTCCCCCTGTAGAACTCTTTCTTATCATAAAGAAATAAAAAAGTAAAGCAAAAAAAAAACAAAAACAATAGCTACTACAGTATATGCAACTTCTGACCCATTCAGTGACTTTTTTACAAAGAATAGGGAAACTATTGTCATAATTTCTTCTTAATACTACTTGATTTTTTTATTTATATGAATCCTAAACTTTAGTTCCAACATTCAAATATGCTTACTTATGAGAAGCAGCAGTAGAAAGAACTCTGTACTAGGAGTCACCCGATGTGTATTATAGTACTAGTTCACTAAATAACTCTAAATAACTGTGTAACCATTAAAAAATCATATCATAAATAAATATATATTTATTTTAATTTAAAATAAAATAAATCTCTCTCCAGGCCTCAGTTTTTTTTTCAACTGTAAAATGTTGAAGGTTGGAATAAATGTCCACTAGCATCTCTCTAGTTAAATAAAAATAAGGAAGACTTCATGTCAATTTCTAGACCACATGCTTTCCACATAGGCCATCATCATCAGAGAACCTTGGACTCTACCCCTGGAATCTTCCTTGGTTACTTATATGCTAACTTTGGCTTTATCCTAACTGGTTCTAGTCCTTCACAATATTTCCCATCCATTTTCAAACCGTGACTCCTTTTGAATATCCCCTCTGAATGCAAGCATATGGACATGCGCATGCGCATACACACACACACACACACACACATATACTTTTTAGCTCCTCTTTACATTTTGTGATATTTCTCCATTACAATGTAAGCTCTATAACAGTGGGGTCCCTTTTATTTGTTTGAATTTATATTCTCAGTGCTTAGCAAAGTATCTAGTAATTATTAAATGCATGAAAAATTCTCTACCTAGCTAGGTGAGAGAGTAAGGAAAACATGAGTTAAAATTTTGCTTGTGACACTTATTGTATGATACTGGACAAGTCACTTAATCTCTATTTGTCTCAATTTCCTCAATTGTAAAATGGGAATAATAGTAGCACCTATCTCTTCGAGGTGTGAAGATAAAATAATATATTTGTAAAATGCTTAGCACAGTGCCTAACATGTAGCTGCTATATAAATGTTTAGTCCGTCTCTCTCTCTCTCTCTCTCTCTCTCTCTCTCTTTCTCTCTCTCTCTCTCTCTCTCTCTCTCTCTTTCTGCCATCTAGAACCAGTACAGTTATTACCTTTCTTCTGAGTTCATCTGCTTTCTAGTGACACTTTCATATACATTATTTTGGTTGTGTATATCTCTTATAGTTTTGCTTGTTTTGCATTGCATGAATTCATACAACATGAGTCCATGTTACTCTGAGGTCTTCTTATCAGTCTTGTCTTATGCCGTAGTCATATTCTGCTACGTTTATATAACCCAGTCATTCTCTAATCAATAGACACCCACTTTGTTTCCAGTTTTTTGTAATCATAAAACTATTGTTATAATATTTTTTGGAATTTGTGAGTCCTCTCTTTCTGATTTTGACTTCTGAGTGACATGCCCAATAATTTGATTACTGAGACAAAGATCATAAACAGTTTTATTTCTCCTCAAATAATTCCAAATTGTTTATTTTTAAAAAAATAATTGTTGGACCAATTCCCATCTTTACCAACTCTATATTAGTGTGCTTTTTTTTGCCATGGTTCCCTCATAATTTCTATCATTTATCATCTTTGCCAATTATACCGAGATGAAATAACAGCTCAAAACTATTTCAATTTACATTTATTTCATTATCATTGATTTTATTTTGTTTTATAATTCTTTTAGAAATCTTATCCTTTGAAAATTTATTACATAGAAAACTAGGTAGAACAGTGGCTAGCATGCTAGGCCTAGATGCAGGAAGATTTGAATTCCTTGAATAGTTTAGGTGTATTTCCTTGTATTTCTTCTTTGAAGCCAGATTTAGTCTTTGCAGTTTTACAACATTTACTTTTTTGTGGATCTTTCTGTTTTCATTTCTGTTGCCGTATATATTATATTCTTGTTTCTGTTTAACTTATTCTACACCAGCTAATGTAGATGTTTTCATGTGTCTCTGTGTTCATATTAATCATTTCTTGTAATACAATATTATTCCATTACATTCACTGGTTTAGTTTCACAAAATAATTTGTGAACCAATTCACTGTTGGTTTAGTCTTTCCTCAATTAATGGGCTATAAATAATTTAGTGTATATGGTATCTTTCTTCCTATCAATGTCCACTTTGAGATATATGCCTAGTAGTAGAATCTCTGAATTAAAGGGTATGGGTATTTTAGTCACTTCATTTGCATAATTCTAAAAGATTTGTGCTGATTTATAGCTCTGCCAACAATGTACTATTTTACCAATCTTCACAAAAATCTTTCAACAGTAATTTTTTTAATCTTTTGTCATCTTTGTCAAGATGGAAGGTGTGAGATGAACTTTCAAGATTGTTTTGATTTGCTTTTCCCTTATTATTAGTGATTTTTGGAGTATTCTTTCATGTGGTTGTTAATTATAGGTTGAAATTCTTCTTCTGAGAATTATTTGTTCATATCCTTGATTACTTGTCTATTAGACATGGCTTTATGTATGTTTGTACATGTACACACATATATTTTCCAATGTGTATATATATATATGTATATATATATACATATCATATACATGTATATAAAAAGACATATACCTATATTTTGTTGTTGTTTGGTCACTTCAGTTGTATCTAACTTTGTGACCCCACTTGGGATTTTCTTCTCAAAGGGGATAGATTTGCTACTTCCTTCTCCAACATATTTTGCAGATGAGGAAACTGATGCAAACAAGGTTAAGTGACTAGGGTCATACAGTTAATATGTTTCTGAGACCCAGTTTGTACTCAAGTCTTCCTGACTCCAGGCCCAGTGTTCTATCTACTTTTCCACCTAGCTACCTGGGATTAACACACACACACACACACACACACATACACACACACAGATCTGTTTATACATGCAATAACATGCACACATGTATATGTACATACATGCATGTATGTTTCCTGATATGTAGATATTTAACACATATGTGCTATATACTTATATAATCATGTGTGAGTTCATATATATGTGTTTATGTGTGGGTTTATATATGCATATGTATGCATATATATGCATATATATGATATTAAACTCTTAACAGAGAAATTTAATATTAACACAAATATTTCTCTTTCAATTACTTCTCTTTTTATGCTAGGTACATTGATTTTGTGCAGAAACTTTTCTGTTTTATGTAATCAACAGCATTTTGTCTTTTGTAATTGCCTCAATCTCTCTAGGGTACATTTCTTCCTTAAAAAAAATATAAGATAATTTTATTGAATCCTGCTTTATAATGTCTTTTATTATTTGAGAATGCAAGCACCTTCCCAGTCATTCTTACAACTTTAATTTTTAAAAAAATACTACATCATTAAAATAAAGCTAATATGGTTATTGCAAAACTAATTGAAGGACCTGTCCTTGAACCTGAGACTGCTGATGCCCTCAACCATTTCTAAATCCTAACCACTGTATGCAGAATGATACTATGTCCTTAAAGACCATTCCATCATAAAAGAAGACACATTCATAAACATCACTACAGTATGTGAATTATAAAATAAAAACCACTAATTTTGTGAGAAAAAAACAGAGTTAGCAGTACCACATTTTCAACCATAGAGGTTTCTTTTATTTTTGCAGTGTTTTCTTTGATCATCTACAATTTAAGTTTATTCTGTTGCTCAGGAGATATCACATGATCTCTTGTTTCTTGCAAAGTACTTAATTATTTCAAGCTTATCTCCATACTCAAAGCTTTCCTTTTGGATATGATGCTTGGGATTTTTGATCCAGGATACTTAAACATGTTTTAGATATTGAATGAGTGTGTTTTTTAATATAAAATTTAATATATAAAAGTTCACAAAGACAAAAAAGTAGCAAAGTACAACCTTGGAGGATAACACACATGGTGAATTGTGTGTGTGTGTATTTCTGTATTTGTGTGTTTCTGTCTGTCTGTGTCTGTACCTATGTTTTGTGTATTTGTATGCATCTTAATTGAATTAGGTACAGTTTTCTACAGTTACCTAGTGTTTCTTGCAGGCAGAATTGCACATAAGCAAAGGTGAAGTTCACAAAATGCCCCAAATGTTTTCTTTTTTTTTTTCAAAGACAAAGTTTATTAGAACTTCTGTCATATTGGGCAGACTCTTAAGAAGTCTGAACATTAGTAAGCTATTGGCTAGATTGTAAGAATCTGAGCACCTTAATGGAGACAAGATGGACCTTATACACAGAAAGACTGTGGGAGGGAT
Source organism: Vombatus ursinus (assembly GCF_900497805.2). Taxonomy (NCBI): domain Eukaryota; kingdom Metazoa; phylum Chordata; class Mammalia; order Diprotodontia; family Vombatidae; genus Vombatus; species Vombatus ursinus. The sequence continues at coordinate 16,140,967 of NW_020954557.1, forward strand.
CTAAGAGTGGCCAAGTAGTTTGGGGTGACTGGAGGAGGGGTCTAAGGAAGATCTGGATGGGAGTGACCAGTAAGCTGGGATGAACTGAACTCCTGGGACCTGGACCATGTGGCCAAGGGAAAATGGAGCCTAGCTAGGATTAAGGGTAGAAAATGGCCTGGGGCCAGAAGGAGGTAAGAAAATGGAGGGCTAGGCTAGGTTAAGGGTAACAGAATAGGGAGATTGAGTGTAGCCACAATGAAAGTCCAGTTGATGGGATTATAGCCTCAGGCAAACGCCAGAGATTTGGCCATGTGGGAAAGTCCAGGGTTTTTCCTTTTTGGGGTCTAGCTACCAATGTCATCATTCCCCCATGAAATAAATGGGACCCAAATTCTTTTGGAGTAAGAGGCGAAGGTCTTGGCTTCTGAAACTACTTCCTACTAGCAAGGGGCTTAGAGCTGTCCCTGCCTTGATGAGGTCCCAAAAAGAAGGTTGACTGGAACCAAGCACAGGCTGCATCCAGGGAGGGACATTGGCTGGTACCTGCTGTTTGCTACCAATTGTAGGTGAATGGCCTGTAGTCTGAAGACACAAATGTGACAAAAAAGACTGCAGGGCCCAGATATGACAGGATAAAACATCTTTAGCTCTGTTTGGATTCAGATAATTCAGTTTTCCAACCATACAGTACAAATCCACCTCATAACCAGATTCAGGAATAGCCAGGTGGGTAACATTCCTATTCAAAGGAACATAATGGGGGAACTGAGCCAGGAGGATCCCATCTTAGACTGAGACTAAAATTGTCCTCTCAGTTTTGTCCAATGCTGACTTCCCACTAGTATCATATTCTCTCTGAGTAGCTTGTGGCATTTCTCTCAGATGGTGGATTATTGAGTATCAATGGATTATTATGATCCATTAGACAACTCAAAATAAAATTCCATGAGCTTTTCTACCTCAAATAGCAAGTTTCATTAATCACAGCTTAGGAAACACTTTTCCAGGATTTACATCTCAAATTTAAATTTGTCCTGGTATAAAAAGCCAGGACAAATTGGAGATTTGTTAGAGATTATTTCTATATACTTGTAAATTCTCAGTAAGACAAAATCCAAACAAGGTTTTTGTCAACTTTACACATTAAAACAATAACTAACAATAGCCAAATTATTTTAGCAGTAACCAAATTATGAAAAGTTGCTTGACTTAACTGACACAAAAAGTTCACCAATTTGAAACTTGAAACAAACCCATTACCAATCAGGTGACTTCAATTTTGTTAAATGCATTTCCAGATTACTTTACACAGAAAATCAACATCTCATTAACAGTTAAAACTACAATTTTAAAAGAGTGTGCTTACCCAAGTTCAGAGGCTAGCTTCTTTACCTTGAGCAAGATGTGCTGAACCTGGGTGATGCTTCCAAGCAAAGGTTGCCCCAGGGCCCAAGACCATTGCCAGTGGGGTCCATGCTTTAGCTGCTGCCCCTCCTCCCCTCCTTCTTTTCCCTAGGTGGGAGAGGGTGAAATCAAAGGTGAGGGGGAAAGGGTGACACTCTTTTCTCCTATGAGAGGGGTTTAACAGATACCGTCTTGACTCAAGGGAAGGGAGTGACCAGGGTTGTAAAGAGGTGTTTCAAAACTCCTTAATGATCGATCACAAAACTTCCAGAATCTGCTAAGATGTTTCTAGCTGTTCTAACTTTTCCCTGTAACTTCCATTATGGAGGATTCAGGGGTGTAGAGGGAAGGGAGTAAGTAAGCCTCAGGGAACCAAAAAGCAACTGCAGTTTTTCCCAATTCCCTAGAGCCGAAAGAATTGACAGAATTGGGCATACACTTCTGAATATGGCATCCATCCTTGTCCTCTATGCTGTGGAAGGTGTATCCAGGTCCATGACCTCGAACTGACCCAGTGAACTGAGAGCCTGAAAGCTTCTGGCTGAGTGAGAGACAGTCTCATGACTGTCTGCCCAAAAAGCAACTCCAAGCCTTGGTGCTTTGAGAGCGACCCCAACTGCAGAGCAAGAAAGGGGTAGGGAGGAGGCTTGCTTTCCTTCCAGTCTTGACTGGAGAAGAACTTGGGGTTAGGCAGTTTCCCTGTACGGGCCACCAAAATGATGAGGTTTAGGTGTTCTGGGGTGCTGGGACCCCAAAATCACAACATGCAGATCCTGCCCAAAAGAAATCGACCCAAGCCTTCTTTCAGCCAAAGCCAGGTTTATTAGAACATCTGTCATATTGGGCAGACTCTTAAAGAGTCTGAACATTAGTGAGTTTTTGGCTAGATTGTAAGAATTTGAGCAGTGGCTAGATTTTTAAGAATCTAAGCCCCAAATGTTTTCTAATATTTCAATTGGATATGAACATATTTGTTTTTGGAAAACAATCATTTTAGCATAACTGATTGCATTTGCTTGAAGGGTAGCACCTAAGAAAGTGCCTTGTACTTAATAAATTCTTGTTGAATACAATTAGAGGTCAATTATATGTCTGTCGCTTGAGGACCTGCCTAGCTAAATCAAAATGGGACAATTCATTATGTTAACTATAGGGTAATATGTATTTTGGCCCCAGCAACTTCTAATGACCAACTCAGTCATAAAGGGTCTATATGTTGCCATCATTGGATATTGCTCCCACAAAGGAAACAGAACAAAAGAAAATGGATCTTAGAAATATCATATTGAGGTTAATTACCAATTTAGTTTGGCGAACATTGACCGACCTCTGAACTTACTATTTCTTATTTCATAGTATACAAATTCGTGATAAAAACAAACAAACAAAACAAAAACAGCATGGTTTTGAAAAAACACTAGATTATTGAATGATTCTCTAATCACTTCAGCCTGAACATAACAATGGCATGACCATATCTCTTCTGTTCCTTAGGACTTTTCATTGGCATACTTCCCAGCTTAACATGGCAATGTTTCTAGAATAATATTAGATCTCATTAATTTAGTGGCCTCCTGGATTCTGTACAAATTCTAGCAATGATTCATATCTCAATTTTCAGGAAGGAAGACTAAGTCAAAGGATAGGATGGGAGTAGGTTGATTAATTTAAATCTTTTTTGGTGACCTTGAGGAACGGTTGTAGGTATATAAGTTACAAGGTAGAATTTTTCCACAATTTTCTCTCTGACCTTAATGAGACCTTAAAATAGGAATCTCCTATGATAAAGGAAAATGATGGTACCTAAACCTACTATGAAATCCTGGTGTGAATGCTTCAAATCAAACAATCTTCATAAAAGCCAGTGAAATCTGAGAGGTAACAACTAACAAGATTGTCCTTGATAGTTTGTTAATACCTTGGATTGGTTGGAATACCAACAACCAATAGAAAGGGGAAATGAGATTAGGATCATAAGGATAACAGATTTAAAACGAGAAGAGATCTTAGAAGCTATCAAGTCCAATGTCTTATCCATATGTCTTATGAGATACTCAACACTTTAACTACCAAAAAAAAAACCCCAGAAAATCTGAAAACTATATTAATCAAACCTCTATAGTTGAAATACTTTGGAAAGATGAAAGAAGTATTAAATGAAAGCAGAATTTAAATGATTACTGATTTTCTTTCTTTTGAATTTAAGAAAATCATTGGGAAAATCAATTATTAATGATCTATATTAATAGAGGACAAAGATAAACATTGCAAAGTAAATCTACTGATATTCTCAAATTCTCCTTCAAGCAATAGTTTCAATTTCCACCACTAAAATTTTGGTAAAAACTGTATAAAGTTAAAACGTTCAATTGATTTATGCCTTTCTTCTTTCCCCGTTCTTTATCTAGTTTTATGTGGCAGAGTTAAAGAGTACTGAAATGCTTCCAAAACAAGAACAAATTAATTTGGCATTACTTCTTATTCCAGAGCATTCCAATGTTTCTATAGGAAGCAACAGATGATTGAGAAGAAGGCAAAGTTACAAAGAATCCCCCAAAAGGCTTAATGGCCTATGAAAATTAGACTTTATTACAATGTTTCTACCTGTTTCACATTTGTCTTGAGAAAAGAAAATAGTTTAACTGATACTCACAATACATTAGAAATAACGGCCTTTTAAAAGTTAACTAAAATACGGGGAGAGAAAAGCCAAAATTACAATTAACACAAAGATGAATCTTGATTTCTTCAGAAAAAGAAGTTGACACCAAGAATAGTAAAACCATGCCCATTGCCCCTACTTTTATAAGTGGATGAGGTCTTAGAGATCATCTGGTCCAGTTCCTTCATTTTATAGATGAGGAAACTGAGACCCAGAGAATCAATCAAACTTCACAAATAAGTCATTTATTGTAATTGGAGGGGAACCTAGGGGTCATCTTGTCCAACCCCTTCATTTTATAGGTGAGGAACTTGAGGCCTAGAGAAGTTAATTGATTTTCCTAAGTAGCAGGGGAAGGATTTGAACCCAGGTCTTTTGATCCTAGAACCAATGTTTTTGTTTCTTTGTTTTGTTTTGTTTTGTTTTCCCACTGTACCAAACTCCTCTGCAGAAAGTATGAGAGTATACACTGAAAGGAAATTAGTTTGTAAGTCAAGATGATGGATTTCATGATAGTGTGCTACATCAGGAAGCAGGAAGACCTAGGAAGGGAATCTCTGACATTTAGCAGCTGTGTGAGAATAGTCAACTTCTCTTAGTCTTAGTTTTCTCTTCTGTAAAATGAGAATATTAATATGTGTGACACATACCTTCCACAGAGGGTTAGTGTGAGTTTTAAATGATATAATGTATGTAAAGCAGTTTGTATACTTTAAAATACCACATATTTATCAAATAAAGTATTGTAAGGAGTTCAGAAAAGAATAATAATTTGTTAGCCACTGCATAGTTCAAAAAACGTTAAGTTCATGAAACACCTATATACCCAGGCCTGTTCTGGGCACATGAAATGGTTCAATGTAGATTAATATGACATAATTCTTATCCTTAAGTTTAGAATTTATTCATGGAGCTAAGATTTGCAAATCTGAGACAACTAGAATACATGTGGGTTTTTCCCACTACCTGGCTTTTTGACATTGGGCAAATCATTTAATCTGTCTGAGTCCTCCTCTTTAATCAAGAGAATGAATCAAAATCTTAGAGAACGTAAGATTGTCAGAAATGGTAAGGATCTTAAGCAGTCCTTACATCGATGACACACCATCTATCAGTAAAATTGAAACTTCTCTGTGCCATTCATTGAGATTACAAAGACTGAACTGAAATAGGCATTGCCTTTGAGGAGCTTAATTTCTACTGAGAGACAACTTGTGCATAATTAAGTACATAAAAATATAAGCAAAGTAAACATGGGCAGCTGGGTTGTTCGGTGGCTAGAGTGCCGGGCCCCAGGTCAGGAAAACTCATCTTCTTGAGTTCAAATATGACCTCAGACATTTATTAGCCATGTGACTCTGGGCAAGTCACTTAACTCTGCCTCAGTTCCGCATATGTAAACAATGAGTTGGAGAAGAAAATGGCAAAATATTCTACTATCTTTGCCAAGAAAACCTGAAATGGGTTCGTGAAGAGTTAGACACAATGCAAACTACTGAACAGAAACAACAAATAGCAAGATATATGCACATATAAATATATATACACACAAATATGCATATAATATACATCTCTGTATATATATACATGCATATAATACAACATACACTTTATGTGTCCATATGTCCATGTAATCTATACATGTGTGTATACATATGCCTATGTGTGTACATGTATATGTTATGTATATACACATATAATATATACATGTATACATACATGTACACACACATACATATATATGTTAGAGTCAGGAGGCATTTCATACTGAATAACTCATTTAGTTTGTCTTATAAGACAAACTGGGTTTTGAAGTACACTAGAGATTCTATAAGGTTAAAATGCAGAGTAAGTGAAATTCAGTGTTTATGTATCTATGATTCTAAATATATGTATATGATAGGATACAGTTGAACGTCTCATGTATTTTCTTCATCCATGTCTTTTTTAAGTCATTGAATATAAAAATGAGAGAATTGTAAGGCTTGAGATGACATCTATTCCATCTCTATCTAACCATGTTTAATCCTAGTCTCATCTTTACATCTCTTGCAGGAGAAAGGAAACTCTAAGTTATATCTCCAACTAGGGTGGGATGACTAGCTTAGAACTCCATCACTGAGGAGATCATCCATGTTATCTATCTCCTATTTTATTACTCTAGACAGGTATAATTAATGATTTCATTAAATTGATAAAATTACCAATTTCATAGAACTAATATAATAAGATCATTACTATTACATCCCTTCCCACTTTTGCAAGACTATATTAAATTAGGTATCTTATCAGAATTATGAATTGAACAGGAAAAAAATTGTGGAGCAACCTTTTCTGAAACTGTCAAAGATAATTTTGAACTGTACAGTGATGGTTTTATTGTAAGTATTCATTAATGGTTTTATGAAATGGAATAATGCGACTTTGGGAAATGACCTCCCTGGCCTCTAAATACAGAGAAATCTCAATGTTCCATTCCCCTTCTCTGAGTTGGAAATGTAGCACAATATCTGATGTTGGAAAAATTAGCATTTGATGTGAGGCAGGAATTACAATAATTCATTATACTGCTCAGTTTCAGTGTTCCCTTTTGTAGTCTTATGTGCCTTCCCAATTTAAGGATATTCCCAATTTTCCTTTTACCAATTGGAATTAAAATGAACAGCTCTCATGGTTGTAATTGGGAGGATACATTTGTTACCCTTTACATGGAATACAGGCAACATTTTCCAAGACTGACCTTTTCTATTATCTTACAATGGGTCAGGAAATATTTAAAAATTCCATGAATAACTCTGCCATGTTACATTGGTTTCTATTTACTCCATGAATCTATGCTGCCTCTAAAAGAAAGTTTTATGACATAAATATTTGTATTTTCTGAATTGAACATATTTCTTTTGCATGATTTTCAATGGTATTAATGCTTGCAGTTTGTTTTCAAGATAATAGAGTCATGGATTTAGAACTAGAAAAGAGTGTAGTAGTCATCAGGTATAATCCCCTCATTTTAGAGATAAGGAAACTGAAGCCCAGGTAGATTTAGTTACTTGTCTATGGTCACACAAAAAATAAGAGGCTAAGGCCTTGTTTGAACTCAGTTCATATCCAGCTCTATCCGCTATGACTATATATGTATATGTGTATGTTTGTGTATGTGTGTATATTTATATGTACATATATGCACATGTATATATAGATATATATGCATATGTATGTATAGATTTTGTTTAAAAGGAACACTAAGTTACGAATATTCTCCAATGTGGAATCCTCTGGTTAGTTTATGTGTACCAGATACTATAGTTGTTCAGAATACACATATAATGAGATTATCTTCCACTCTGTATCTGCTGCTCTGCCTGGTTTCAACTTTGGCAAACAACATACCCCCACCACTTTCTTGCCTCCTTTTATGTGTTGTCTCTACCCTCCCCCCATTAGATTATAAGCTTCTTGAGGCCATAGACTATCTTTCTTTCTAGTAATTGTATCCCCAGTGCTTAGCATAGTTCGTGACACATAGTAGGCATTTAATAAATCTTTACTGGATTGGATTGGATACTCTCAAGGAGCTTCCCTTTTAATAAAGAAGATAAGATGAAACAGAGGGAGATAAAGAGACAGAGACAGAGAGACAGAGATAGAGAGACAGAGAGACTGAGACAGACCCAAAGAGACAGGGAGAGATAGAGAAGAGACAGAGATAGAGACAGATGCAGACAGACACACAAAGAGACAGACAAAGACAGAAACAGGGAGATAAAGAATAAATACAAAGTTCATTAAAAGTCATTTGGGAGAAAGGGCATTATCATTTGGTGGGATCAAAACAAATGAATGTAGAGAGGGGTGATTGAGCTGCATATTGAAGGAGTAGAAGGAGTTTCTGAATTAAAGTGAAGGAGGGCCTACAGAGTGATAGCTAGAGACACAGAGATGGGAATGTCATGTGTAAAGCACAGAGAAGAGGACATGTGGGTTCCATAGCTAAGAATGGGAAATAATTTTCATTGAATGTACAAATAAAGGTTTGGTGCCAGGCTTTAAAAAATAAACATAGGAGTTTATATTTTATTCTAGAGGTAATAGGGAGCCACTGAAGGTTATTAAGTAGTCGACTGACATGGTCAGATTAACACTCAAAGAAAATTATGTTGGGGACATTGTATACAATTGACTATACTGGAGTGATGAGAGATTAGAAGAAAGGAAACTGATTAGGTAGCTCTTTAAGTGAGAGTTGATGAGAGCTTACACTAAGGTGGTAACTGATTGGAGGGAAGGGGCCAGGTGTGAGAGATGTTTTAAGTTAGATGTAGCAAGTGAATGGATATATGGAGTGATAGAGAATAAGAGGTTGAGGATAATGTGGAAGTTACAGACCTTGTATCCTGGAAGGCTTCCTTCCCTAGAAATAGGGATGTTTGGAAAAAGACGGGGTTTGATGAGCAAGAGTCTTGATGAGTACCCTCATATAGGACATATGTGGGAAAAGAGAGGAAGCCAGAAGCAGAGCCATAAGTAATCCTTTCTGATGCATAATGAAGATGGACAATAATGGGTGGGGTCTGGGAAGATCATGTGATCTGGACTTCAAGCTTAAAGGGATATCAGTTTTAACAGTTAAACAAATTTAAATGTTCTTCTTTGGTTCAATGTGCTTGAATGGCTTGATCTGGCTTAACATCAAGTGATATGCTGCACAAAAGCTAGATTTTCCCTCAAAGTCTAGTGTATTTACATAATATATATACATATATGTATATAATCATGTATGCATATATGTAGGGGTATGATAGTAAATATTTAACAACCAGATCTCTAGGGGGAGGGGAAATATATAAACAACACACTTTAAATTTAATCTGCATTATTATATTTTCCATCATTTTCTAGTCTCGACAGTACACAAAACACTAATTTAAGTCCTGATTTATAGCATTCAGATTTCTGAGGTATAAATGCACATACCTAACGTTTAAAAATTGGTTCAAAATCAGTATGTATGCATGTATGTATTTATGTATGTATATGTGTGTATGTGTATACAATTTTACTCTTTTCTTCTTCTTTCTTTTTTATTTTTTTGGTTCTCAGAAGCAGGAAAGGTCCTGTCGTCTCTGGACCAGTAAATGAGCATGATACACAGGACAATTTTTACTCTTTTTTTCTCCCCCATAATACACACACACACATACATACACACATACACATGAATATGTGTATATATATATATATATATATATATATACACACACATATAGTATATATATAATATGCATTTCCGTCCTCCTCAGTTCCCACCCCATGTCCACAGATACATATATCTTAAAGCTGTAAAAAGAATAAAGAATGGACCAAACATTATCTCATTTTATCCTCACAACAGCCTGTGAGATAAGTGCTATAGTTATAACCATTCTACAGATAAAGAAATTGAGGTCAATGGAAGTTAAGTGACTTGCCCAGGGTCATGTAGTTACTGGAAGAGGCAATATTCGAGCTCAGGTCCTCCAGACTTCAAGTCCAACATACTGTGCAACTGCAGAGAAATGATGGAAAAAGTGACTCTGTTTATTAAGAAGGGCACTTTCTCTCACCTTTTTTTTAACCTGGCAGACAAATAAAAAGCCACCAAAGGAAGGACTTGCTTGCTGCTGAACACATGATGGACTGCTCTTTCTGGTTTACCGTGGAAGAAATGGATCGACATGATATGAAAGGTGTTTGTTTTTTTGTTTGTGTTTTTAGTACTTGTGTCATTCAGAACTTTAGTCCTGAAGAATATCTATTATCTATAGTCATCCTGAACAATCTTTTACCGCTGGTTTTTAGTGTAAATTTCAGGTGTCCCAGGTGAGACCTAAGTCCCAATTTCTGGCCTTTTTGTTCCCCCTCCAAAAAAAATAATTGAGCAAAAGGAAAAATGAGTTAATTAGTTATGACAGTTTTCAGGATGACAACTTGTTAATTTTTTAAAAAGTTACCATTTTCAAATACTTCTTCATGTTTTAACTTAAATGTCCCAAGTTGTTCTATTTTTTCATCTTCACATATAGAAGATAATAGTAAAATCCATTTTCTTCTGTACCTGCTCCTCTTCCAAATTTCTTCTGTGTATGTGTATTGCCAGGGGTACAGAATTCTTCTAGTCATTGGTTCATCAGTCTGTTCATCTGAGGACATGGGGGAAATCTCAGAGACCAAATTAAGCTGACCATTCTTTCTTCAAATGAAGGTGGCTGTGCAAATGTAAATCTTAGCTCAGAGCAAGACTGTGAAGTAGATGAAGTTAGTCTTCAGTGGGAGTAGCATCCTCATTTTATGCTTTCGCCTGAACTCATTGGATGGCCATGCTCAAATGTAATTGTTCGAAGTCAAGTCAACCGGGCCGGAGGTCTGAAACAAACATTTATGAAGTGTCTACTGTGTGCTCTGTACTTTGCCAAGCATTTTACAAATACCATCTCATTTCATCCTTATAACAACCCCATGGAATAGCTGTTATTATGATCCCCATTCTACAGCCGAGGAAACTCAGGGAGACAAAGGATGTGTCTTGCCCAGGGACACATAGCTAGTAAGTATTTGAGCTTGGAATTTAATTCGTCTTCCTGACTCCAGGTCCAGTGTTTCATCCATTGTGTGACTTAGCTGTCTCTAAGGGATCTGTGCTTGGCTCTGTGTTGCTTAACATTTTAACAATGACTTGGATAGATGGCATGCTCAACAAATTTGCTAATGATACGAAACTAAATATGATAGCTAATACATTGGATGGTCACAATCAAAAATATTGTGACAGACTAGAGCCCTGGAATAAATCTGAAAAGTCAGTCAATCAGAAAGCATTTTATTAATTGCCTTTTATGGGCCCTTGTTTGCACTTATGTATAAAAATAAATCAATTTCCTTATACTTGTTTACCTAAAGAAGATCTGGGGATTTAAGTGGATTGAATGCTCAATGTATGTGAGCACATGACATGGCAGCCAAAGAAAAGCTAATAGAGAGAAGTCTTGGGGGGCATGAAAGATTAAACTTATTCTGCTTGGCTACCAAATAACAATCATTAGAGCTGCCAAGAGAGAAATTAAGGCTTGAGATAAAGGAAAACAATACAAAACCACACAGTGATAGCAATATAAATGACAATAAAAACATTCTTAACTTTTACAGGTACCAAAAAGGGCTTTCTCAGAAGATAGTGTCTCCTCCTTAGAGGTCTATAATCAGAGGCTGGATGACTTCTTGTTGGTATCTTAGAGTGATGATTTCTTTTCATTATGGTTTGGGCTAGTTAACCTCTAAAGTCTCTTCTAGCCATCATGTTCTGTGATCTACCCATGTTCACATAGCAAGTATGAGTCAGAGCTAGTTTTTCCCTGACTTCCCTGGAGTCCTTCTATTATATTGTCCAACACATAAATGAGACACAACATCTTAAAGTGTTAACCATCAATAAGTATATTTGCATTTTTATTAGAAATCAAAACCATAAGATATAAGAAATTTAGAATTTCAGGTATCAGCCAACAGAGGGCTATCAGGAGTATGGGGGTAGGAGATTGGTGATGAGAGCTAATATTCTGCGCCCTTCTGAAATCATGCCATCCATGTGTTTGGATATGAAGTATATGTATGTGTGTTTGGAGGATTAAGCCTTAAGCAAAGTATGGTGTGGGACATAGAAACACTAAATTTCGCCTACTTCAGTTTTTCCTAGGTGTGCTCTTATTGCCTTTTGGCAAAGCACAATTTGGACCATAAAAACAAAATGCATATTAGTTTTCTAATTTGGAATGGCATTTTAATTTCTATTTCATGTTTTGTTATTTATTTTCAAGACTCAGGGGTCAGGTCATACCTCATGTTCCAGCCATAAAATCATAGTTTTATAGGATTATTGACCATAGATCTAAAGGTGGAAGGAACCTCAGAAGCCATCTAAGTCAACTCCTTCATTTTACAGATGATAAGATTGAGGCCTGGAGTGATTGCCTTGTCCAAAAACACATGTGTTAAGTTATCACAAGGGCTGGAATGTGAGACAGTATTAGAGCAGGAGCAAGAACTGAGACATCTCAAGGTGACACTGCCTGCCCTAATGTTTCTCAAATAAGCATACACCATAAAGTTTCTTGGGTTTCTAAAACATGATAATCTGCAGGTACATTTACAGCTGATTGTCATCATTTTCTCTTCATTTGATAATCAAAAAATCTATTAAACAATAATAGCCCTTTTCAAGCAGGAGGTGCTTATGAAACCAATTCTTCTTTTCAAGAACCTTTTTTTATCTTTTCTTTAATAAAAAATGCTCACGCATGAGAAGATTTATTCAGAAATGACTCCTGAGAGGCATGCCTTCTAATTCACAATAGAGCTATACACAATGTGTCCAGAAATTCTAAAACCTTAGTTTCAGGCTCTGGAACATTAAAAGCTACATAAAGAAATATTATCAAACTTTGCAAAGCTGTTGGCAACTGCCAATATTTTTTCACGTGTATTGAAGTCTGAGGAAAAAACAACAATAACAACAACAACACATAATTAACACCTCACAGTTTAAGGAGTAAGCTGGGTTGTCTTTTGACATTGTGCCAGGGAGTCGACAAACATAGCAACATTCTGAAATTTAGTTTTCATAAAACAAGTTGTGGGTGTTAATTTTGAACAGGCTTGTGTTAGCATTAATCTATGGGTGCAGCTGTGCAGCATAGGCCCAGTGAAATTACAAATCCTGACTCTAGCATTTCTTTGTGAAGTTGTTGTTTTAAAAGGCTTTCAAATTACAATGAGCAGATGCAGTTGTTTCAGAGTGGGTTGCTTTGCTAAATTAACTTATTTTAACAACTCAAACACCCTCACACCATACCTACTTCAGTCTTTAAATCTAAGCCCAATACTTCTTACCATTAAAATGCATAACATTGGAGGATTAACAGGGATCATGATTCACTGCTGTCTTCATGAGCAGAGTTCCTTTTCAGGGGAATGTTAATGGATTGTATCAACGAGGCCTATCCTGCAGGATTTCTACTTTATTACGTTGCTTCTAGCAAGGCACTGGTTCTCAAACATTTAGCCTATAGACCTTTTCTTAACTCTTTCCCCTGCCTCCACCCCCACTCTAATTAGCTATATAGATGATGAGCTCATTTATTGATGGAAATGAGGAAGAAGAGGAGGAAAAATGATGATAATAATGGTTGCCCTAAGGAAGTGGTGGCAACAGAATGATATGAATGCCTAATATTCTCCAGATAAGCTTGATGAGTTTTTCCATAGTTTATGTTCACAGAGTAAACAACTCTCTCCCAATAAACTCTATCTAGGCTGATGAGTGTGAGGGATTATTTTTCTCCTCTTCACATGTAAGGAATAAAAGTCGGGCCTTCCTTGGATCCGCTCTCAGAGACAACAGCCCATTTTACCTGGTCTGGAGCCAGAACTCATCAATGGCAACTTCCCTTGACAACCTGACTCTGATCAAATCAGATTAACTCCCTAGGGTCCTCCTTCTATCAGCCAAATATAAAAAAAGAAACCAATAGATCCTCCTTTGGAGGAAATTTCATTATTCTTGAAGCACATAGATCAGAAACAACTCCCTGGAATCAACCTGAAAGAGCAGACTCCAGGGAAGTCACACACCTAATGTAACAATAATAGCAAAAATAATAACAACAATGATAATAATAATACTTGCAGAAAACAGCAACTAAGCATTGAGGCCATAAACCATGGGTATCCCAAGAATTCATCATTTATCTGAGATTGTATTCACATCATACATACCTTAAGTTCTGTTTCCCTGCTTAACTTCCTGTTTCTCAGAAATTAGCTCCTCTCAGATCCTGCATCCATTATGTAAGATCAACCTGAATGGTTATTTTCTTGAGATACTGACAAAACTCTTACTCCAATATCGTAACTTCAATTCTCTTTTTCTATCCAATAGAAACATTCTTTTCACCTAGGTCTCAATCAAAAGAAAAAAAAAAACTCGTAAACAAAAAATCAGCTAGATTTGTGGTACTTTTAAATTAACTAAACTGTGTGTGTGGGTGTGTGTTTTTTTTAACTTCTGATGAGAGAGGTTTAGGGCCACAATATTAGGGTAGCAGTACTAATTAGTCCTTAGAATTATCCATACTTGATTGATTTAATATGCTTATCATGTACTCTAATGGTGCAGCAAACTGAATGTGCTTAATAAATGCTTATTGATTAGTTGACTGATTGGTCTAGATCTGGAGCCTAAGGTGTTCTTGAAAAACTTAGGAGCCCTGAACTGTACCCATTGTCTATAATGATTAGAGGAGGAACTATTAGTTGACACCTAGTCCTGAGATAAATTGCATTGTAGTGTACATGCTTAAACATTGTTTGTATAATTATTATTATTCTCACAAGAGACAGAAAAAAAAGAAAGAAGAATTTTTGGAAATAATATAGATCACAAGACCTATCATTATCTGGAATTCTATGGAAATGAACAATTTGGAAGGTTATCCAGTGTTTAGAAATAGTATTAGTGTCAGTAGCAAAATTACATGGTGATTGTTGTTTATTTAGTATCCATCTCGATTTTGCCATCCAAAAGATCTTACTTTCACTGTGGATTAAATTATGAACTATTTAGAGCTTTTATTTGTTTCTTATGTTCTATTATGCAACTAATGCAACATGGGCTCATTGTTATGAAAGGTCAAAAGATTCCACTTGATAATTTAATACTTTAGATTAATTTTTAACTTTTTTGTGTATTCTTTGTTCATGTGTTTTTAAAATGTCATTGTTTTACTCTTTGCCAAAATTAGTTCATCCTATTGATAGCTGATTTGGATTAGATTATGATGATTCTGTGATGGGTTGCATATGAATGAAATATAGAACAGAAAACTCTGGTCATATTTACTAAATGTTTTATCAGTACGCAAGGTAATCTACTGAATCCTGTGCCCTATGCTTCAGCTACAAAATAATTGGACAGTTGTTAATATTGATGCAGTTATATGATGGTTAATCAGTTATTTTGAATTATTATATTTTAGTAGACTTACTAAATTAAAGGACCAAACTGGTATTGAAAAATTGTTATTGATTTGGGAATGCTGTTGAAAGAGCAGCATTCCAACAAAAAGAATGTGTATCAGTAGGCTTCTTACTGGAGTGCTCATTAAAAGATAATCTGACCCCATAATAATAGTAATGCATAGCAGGTCTGAATATTAAATCAGTCCCAGGTGGACATATTGAAGCTATGGAAAGTATTGGAAAAGTGGTCTCACAGAGGTATTAGGACTTTTCTGAAGTCCTAATTGTTTTTACTTGAAAGAGACCATAACATTCCTTGCGGATGATAGGCCTGACTGTTACAGCAGTACATCGAATGAAATGTCAATCTTAGACACAAACTACATATCTATGGTTAAAATAACCTCTATTGTAGTTCAAAATATATTATTATATGAAAATTAGTTACATATTGGATAAGCAAAACTATGTCACATAAGTCTGTAATTCAAAGAATAGCTGGGAAAAGATCAACACCATGATCACCATAATAGTATTCCTCCCTTCCCCTCTTACAGGGATTTCTTTTAGTTCTTCAAGAAAACACTCAACTGTTCTATGATGATTTTTTTAATGAAACTAATTTATTTCATCTCTAAAAGATATATATGTATGTATACATGTATATATATATACATATTCATGTACATATACATCTATCTATCTTTGCAAGGCCATAGTAAATTACAAAGAGAAATTTTAGGACAAATAATATTTCTAAGATAGAATTATTCTAATAGAATTATCTTCTCCATAAAGACAAGAATAAATCATTGAGGAATAAGAGTATATTCTTAATAATGACTCAAAAATTCACCAATCTCCACATTTATGTTGTATCTCAGTGTCTCTTTTATTTATACAACATGGCTTCTCAATTCTATAGACTAGTAAAATTATTCTTAGGAGAAATCATCCAAATTTCCCTGAAGTCAAAGTTTACTAAGCCCCTGTCAATGAAAACCAGTTCTTGAAAATTTCTGGACTAGGTCTTAATGGCAAATCATGGATCTGATTCTCATTTTGGACCACTAATATCTTTGTGTAGCTTATCATTAATAATAACAAAAAAGAAACTCCCTGATAGAGTAGAAATTTTTAGAATCTTTAAGGGAAGTAACCACCCTTCCTTAAAACTAATTATAACACTATAAAAATGTGCATAGCCTTTGACCCAGCAATAGCACTTATAGGGCTGTATCCCAAAGACATCATAAAAACAGTAAAAGGACCCACATGAACAAAAATATTGATAGCAGCTCTTTTTGTGGTGGCAAAGAAATAGAAATTGAGAGGATGCCCATCATTTGGGGAATGGTTGAACAAGTTGTGGTATATGACTGTAATGGAATACTATTGTGCTATAAGAAATCATGAGCAGGCAGATGTCAGAAAAATCTGGAAGGATTTGTATGGTCTGATGCTGAGTGATGTGAGCAGAACCAGGAGAACATTGTATACAGTAACAACCACATTGTGTGATGACTAATATTGATAGACTTAACTCTTCTTAGCAATGCAAGGATCTAAAACATCTCCAAAGGCATCATGATGGAGAATGCTATCCACATCCAAAGAAAGAACTATGGAGTTTGAATGCAGATTGAAGCATACTATTTACTATTTTTTTTCTTCTGTCTGTATTGCAAGTAGGGAAAAGGGGATGGAGTTGGGAATGTGAAAAGGACATTCATGAAGTCAGCTTGGAGAGTTTGTATAGAGGATTATTAAGGTAATGTTGGAGAATATAATTGGTTCCAGATAGTGGAATACTAGAAAAGAGTTTGGACAACATGAATCTTGAAAATAATGGAGAATACACAAAAATTTCTGAGCAGAAAACTGACATAAAAAAAACTAAGGAGAATTAGGTTCAGTGAACAGAAATTACAGGTACACAGATTTGAGGTTAGCATAGGGGAAAACATAAAAATCAGAGAGACTGGTCCAAAAATCAAATGGGCTACTTTGGAATGAGGCAACTTCCCTATCATTAGAGGTGCATAAGCAAAGACTGGATAACCACTTGTCAGGAATTTTGTAGAAGAGTATCATCCAATGGGCAAGAAGGGGTGGACCAGACAACTTCTAAGGATATTTCCAGATTTAGAAATCTATTATGATGATGCTATTGGTCTAAAAGATCTATGGGGAAATCATATTGGTATAGAACCTTCCTGACAATTCAGACCAACCAAAGTGTGTCCAGTTCTCAGTTTGTCTCAAAATACGCTTGAGGTCTATCATGCGAAGAAAGGTTTTATTTTTTTAAAAATTAGCATAAGATATAATAATATTATTGGAAAAAATTGGATTGAGAATTGGAAGAATTGTGTTCTAATTTGTGTACTCTTTCAGTAATTAGCTGTATGACCTTGCCATTTAATGTCTCTGCACAGCCTCAACTGCCTTATAAAATAAAGGCATTGAAGTAGAAAAAAAAATCTAATGATAACAAACAAGAAAAAATTGAGCGTAATCTCACATGTATCCTAGATTCTGGAGAACAAATTTTAAGGGGTTTATAGAAAGGATAGGTATTATACCTCTATCTATATATCTATTTATCTATCATCTATATCTGACAAATAATCTACATGGGAAGAGTGACCAGAAAGAACAGAGATTCTCAAGTATGAATGTTTAAATAGGGAAACCTCTAATGAGGAGAAAAATTGAGAGTCATACAGAGTTATTGAGAAAATAAGAGAAACCAAAGAGGTATGGATAGGATTGTTTTGTTGTTCTACTTTTGTTCTTGAAGAGGACTAGTGACATCATGAGGGTGATATCTTGACTTGTGAGTGAATTGGGTCTGAGAGAGGCAGAGTTGCAGAAAATCTTCAGCCTTGCTCTTTCCTCCAGTCATTAAAATGTGGTGGCAATACAAAGGTCAAGATAACTGGTGATGGCACAGGATGCAGTGGGTTATCTTGCCCTAGGTTAAGGTCTTTTCCAAGTCTCAGTTTGTCTGAGTTTACACCCATTTAGTGACTAAGGGTTAGGTAAGAATTGAGACAAAATATGTCCCAATGGATCATCACAAATATCTCTCACTTATATCTAAACTGCACAATTGCATAATTAGAACAGGCTCTTACTTGATCTCTTTGCCTCAAGTGCTTCCCCTGTCTGATTCATCACACACACACACACAC
Organism: Vombatus ursinus; assembly: GCF_900497805.2. Taxonomy (NCBI): domain Eukaryota; kingdom Metazoa; phylum Chordata; class Mammalia; order Diprotodontia; family Vombatidae; genus Vombatus; species Vombatus ursinus. The sequence continues at coordinate 16,159,261 of NW_020954557.1, forward strand.
ACACACACAAACACAAACACACGCACATACTCACACACATACTTTTATATGTATTTATGTGTCTTTACATGTATATGTATACATATTTTTGTTGTTGAGTCATTTTTTTCCAGTCATGTCTGACTCTTTGTGATCCCATTTGGGGTTTTCTTGGCAAAGATCCTGGAGGGGTTTGCCATATCCTTCTCCAGCTCATTTTACAGATGAGGAACTAAGGCAAACAGGGTTAAGTAACTTTCCCAGGGTCACACAGATAGTAAGTGTCTGAGGCTGAATATTAATTCACAAAGAGGTGTCTTTCACTGTGCCAGGTAGCTGCCCACATATCATTATTTGTATACATATAAGTATATGTGTATATATATGCATCTAGATACAGTCTTATATTTATATGTGTACAGATGTGTACAGTGAATTTGTGTGTACTTGTATGCACACATATGTACACATGTATGATTGTATGTATATTCCTATAGCATGGACCCAATCATGTCCATTCCCTAATCGATAAGTTCCAGTGACTCCATACTGCTTCAAAGACATCTGGTTCCTGCCTATCTTGCCAATCATATTACATGTTACTCCCTTTTGCCCCCTCTAAATTCTTGTCAAACTGCCCTATATTGGAGATAAATAAGGAAGAACTACAATGATTTACTGCTTATTTCACCATCTGGCTCTTGGAAGACCCTTATTTTGTGCATATTTTACATGTTATTTTCTATGTTTATATTGCTTCCCTCAATAGAATGTAAGCTACTTGAGGAGTTATATTTTTGTTTTCATTTCCCCAGCATCATGTACAGTGAATGCTTAGTAAGTTCTTATTCATTGATTGAATGAGTCAATACAGCAGCCAATATTTACCAAGAAATAAAAGGGATCTTTTGATAGTCCAGGATTTGGTAAATGGTTGTTTCATACCACTATTCCTTGGTGAGACTACATTACGGAAAGTAAATTTTTTAAAAAAATAGCGGTAAATGGTTGCAACTGAGAAGACAAATTTAGGCTAATGCACACAAACATACAAAAATCAAAAGAATTAGTGGTATCAGAAAGTGGAACATGCTGACTTGAGTGGTAAAGAGTTTCTTTGCATTGAAGGACATCAAATAAGACTTGGATGACTACTTGGAAGGTATATTCAGATATAGAACGAATGTTGTTCACTCCATCCCCTTCTAACTCTAGAATCTAGAGGGTTTCAAAGGTATGCCAAGTGAGAATTAGTTGAAGATATTGGAGATGTGTAGTCCAGGAAAAGAATACTCAGGGGAAAACATAACTGTCTTCAAATATTTGAAGGTTTGTCATGTAAAAGGATGTAACTTGTTTTTCTTAACCCCTGAGTGCAGTACTAGGAGCAATGGAAGAAGTTACAAGGATAAAAAACAATATAAGCAACCACTCCTAAATGTTTAGAGCTAACACAAAGTATAATGTGTGGTTTCAAGGGGTAGTTGTTCAAGGAATAGAACTCGAAACCTGAAATAATTTTAAAAAAAGAATTATATTTGTTCATTTGGAAGAGAAGAAATAACCAAAAACAATGGATATTTCTCTTCTGAGGTTCAAGAAGGTTTACATTTTATAGGATTTTGATAGAGGCATTTGCACATGAGTCATACATGAATCACTTCATAAGAGTACCTGCAACCAAGTCACACATGAATCACAAGTACTTCAGTTAAACAGTTTTGCAGTTAGATTTAAATAGTATGATATTTTTTTTTCTGAACAATATAATAAAGTATTTTCCCACATTGGTTTCTCTTGATGGAAGTCACTAAGTAAAGGCTAGATGATCACTTGTTAAGACAGTTGTTAAGCCAAAGAACTGTATAAACTAACTTAGATGGCTTCTGAGCTTCCTTCTTTTCAACCCTGAGATTCTATGACTCTGCTCTAGGTAAATAGTGATATAATAATTGGAATAGGTCACATAATGCTATAGACTATTATAAGGGTAACTTTTTTAGTTTCTTTTCTGCTTATAATTTTTTGCTCATGCCAGAGAGGGCCTATTGCTATCAACAGAAAAAAAATAAGCTTTGTTCATTGGATTTACTTATCCTCTCCTAGGACGGTTTGGGGAGTTAGTACTTTGGTTAAACTAGCCAGTGGGTACACTATGGAGGGCAGTAATTGAATGCTGATTTCCTCATTCAATATCCTGGGCTACTGTTAGAAAGAGGAAGAGAGAGAGAGAGAGAGAGAGAGAGAGAGAGAGAGAAGGGAGAGGAGACCAGAGGAGGGGAAAGGAGGTGAAGAGAAAATAGTTGAGCTTGCCTAAAAATCTGTTTTATTGCCTAGCCCCATTGGGGTAGAACAAACTTTCCCCAAGAAATCACAAGACTATATTAACACTGAATTCCTGGTTGATTCAGCAGAGCCTGCTATTCACACAGTTGATCAGGCATCCAGGGTCTGGATCTTGTTGGCTGAGTAAGCTGCTGTTCAGGGTCCTTAATGTCTTCACTCACCAGTTGAAGGCTATTTTTAATGAATCTTTGAAATGAATTTCCATTCATTTTGTAGCAGTATCCAGTGTGGTCATGTCTTATACCTCCTAATTCAAACAGAGCACTGATTGGTTTGTCCATTAAGCTAATGAAGGAGGGAGAGAAATAATCACTTTTACACCATTTTGTGGGAAGTCCTAGGAAATCTAGATTTAATTGAAAGGTTCAGTAATCCTCCAAATCTAAGTTCATCTGGATACTTAGTATGCTTAGTACCTTCAGAATTACCTTCCCCCCTTGTATCTAGAAATGGAATCCTATCTAAGCACTGCAATTTCTTCTAGTCCCCTCTTGTCCAGGAAATCATTTCTAAAGTCTAAAAACCTGCCATAGCTATCCTAGAATGAAAGCCAAGGGATTCCTACAATACAATACTGCTATAGGAATTCACATGACTGCAGGGAAATTAGATGCTATTGTTCAACAAATAATAAAAGGTGCTCTTGATGAGTAGAAACAGAATGGGGGATCCCATTGTATCTTCTTCCTAGAAACATTTGCAATTTTTCCAAATAATTTTTCAAGAGTCTTTCTGACTTTTGTAAATTTAATTTTACACTTTTTAACATACTCAATAAGCAACACCTATTAGTAGGTGAAGTAATTGGTTACTTCACAGTATGGTTTGAAGACCTAACTATGCAAATCCAAATGCCTGCCATTTTTGCCTAGGACAAAACCACTTGAGATTCTTAAATACTTTTTTATCACAGTATTTGTCAGAATGAAGCTTACTAGGGATTTTTTTGTTCTGCCTTTTAACAATGCTTTAATTTGTTTCTACAATCATTCATTCAACAATCACTTACTAGATAGTGCCTAATATGTGTAAGCTCTGTGAAACCTAAGCAATTAAAATAGGCTTTATGGAAGTATCCATTGATTTTATGATGCTTTTGCAGACCTGCTTCTTGATTCTCAGTGAAAACACACTGTGAATTCTTCTAGGTTTTGTACAGACCAGGGTTGATATCTTTAGTAGTAGATGTGGGTGCTTGTTGTAGATTTGCTTTTGGGATTGTGATGGGCAGAATCCAAGTCCTATTCTTTGTTCTGTAATTTTTAAAACACGGTAAAAAAAAAAAAAGCTTTTTCACAAGATCATCAAAGTAAAAGAAAGTACGTTTTGGTGGAGCATTTTTAAAGCTAATTGTGAATAAAATATATTTCCTATTTAATAAAATCAATGTTTAACTAATGGTTAATAATGAGATTTTTAAAAGCATGTACATATGCATATACATATACATATATTACATTTCATTCACAACCCTATGGGAGAAGGATTGATGTGGTTTTCTTGTCAGCTGTTCAGTTATTTCAATAAAATAAATAGTTTGTGGCAACATATCTACTATGGTATTGGCAGAACCAGGGCAAGTGTAGTACTAATAACTAGCCAATCTAAGCATGAAGATATACAAATAACTTTTTCCCAGTGATTAATTATTTTGCAACACAAAAGAACACCTGGACTGTGAAATAAGAACACACAAAAATGCTTACAACTGATTTTGCATTTTATTAATTAAAAGAAAATTGGAGGTATCTGTGTTTAGTGCTTGAAACTAACTTGTGGGAAAATATTATGGGAGAGGCAATAAACATTTATTAAGCACCTACTGTGTACCAGGCAGCATAGTAAGCACTTTACAAATATTTTCTTATTTGATCCTAATAACAATCTTGCGAGGTAGGTGCTATTATTGTCACCATTTTACATTAAAGAATATGACACAGGGAGAGGTTAAATCATTTGCACAAGGCTACACAGCTAGTAAGTGCCTGAGGCCACATTTAAATTCAAGCCTTTTCAACTCCAGTTCCCTGCTTTCTGTCTACAGCACTACTTAAATAATATGGGAACTCTATCTTTCTCAGTGATTTCATTACTATGTCCTTGGATTCTAAATGTGCCTTTTCTTAGTATTTTCTGCTGTATGGATTCAAATTTTGTGATGCTCCTCTTACTTCTTGGCAACATTTGAAAATAATTACAATTTTTCTTCTGACTAGATAATAACCATGTAAGATGCAAAAAAAGGAAATTTGTATTCTATGGCTATGCTTCAGGTCTAGACAGTTACAGATGTAGTAAATATAAGACAATTGTCTCTGAAATGTACAGCTATTTATGCCTTAAGAATTTCTACAGTTTGCCTCTTGCAAAGTGTCTAACTTCACAAACTTATAATTAAAGGAGTTTAGCACAATGCCCAAATCAACATGTTAAACAGAAACTACCCTAAAAGCCAAATACCAACAATACCTCTCAATACCATTTATAATTAATTTTTAAAAAATTATTTTGAGGGGGGCAGCTAGGTGGCATGGTGGATAGAGCACCAGGCCTGAAGTCAGGAGGACCTATTTTCAAATCCAGCCTCAGACCAAACACTTAACACTTAACTAGTTGTGTGACCCTGGGCAATTCACTTAACCCCAATTGCCTAAAAATTAAAAAAAAAAAATTTTAAAATTATTTTGAGGGTTTCACGCTTTTAAGGAAGACTGGAAATCACAGATGATTTTAATAGTTTTTCTAAGTATAGCCTGCTTATTAATACAAAAAATTAAACATAAAAATTACCTAAGATGAGTAGAAATTCACATTTAACATTTGGGTGGAGTTCCCCCCTTTAAATTAGAGAAAAATAGATATCTATAATGAAAGACATTTTCAAAGTATTATGTTTGGAGAAAGACATTTTCTGAATGTTATATTCAAGAGAATTTAACTTTATTGCTCAACAAATAATAAAAGTTACTATTGATGGAAAGGAAATAAAATGGTTGATCTCATTGGGTCTTCTGCCTAGGAACATTTTCAATTTTTCTAGATAAATATTTCAGATGTCTTTCTGGTTTTTGCAAATATAATTTTATACTTTTTAACTTACCCAACAGGCTGGTATATTTATGGATAGGTAGCATAGGTGGCCACTCACCTGTTATCATTTGAAGGCCTAGTGATGCATAACTTCCTCCCAAATGCCTGCCCAACACTAAACCATTGGAGATTCACTCTTTTTATTTAAAGCATTGTGTTTCTAGGAGTCCCCTGTGAGGGGAAACCCATGAAGCCATTGCTAACCATTAATAATATACAAAGGAAAGAGGGGAAGAATGAGGGAGGGGAGATGGTTCTGCTTAAGGGAAAATCTATGTCTGTAAACTGAATCGATTATGTAGTTTATATTACATGTGAATTAAATTACTGTTTTATTAATTTTTTTATCTATTTCAATTAAACTTCTTACTGGATCATAATATTGCAATAAGGCATTTGATGGATACTTATAAGAAAAAAGTAAGTATATAAGGGCAAAAACTGAGTGACTTGAGAGGATTACCAAAATGCCCCCATACTAATAGGAGAAATCATTGTAGGCTAATTCAGGAGTTGAACACAACCGGGATCATTAGAGTTTTTTACTGAGAAGAATAGGCAGCTTAATTAGGGGTCAGCATTAAATAAAACATCTTACCCTGAATGAGTTAGACAAATGTCACTGCTGTTTAACAGTTTTAGAAAGTGAGCAAAACTATAGCAAGAATCACAAAATAAGCTTCTTATCACTGGAAGGAATTTTTCTAGACTATCATGTCGAGTTGGGTATTTGACAACAAAGAAAGGTGAAGATTTTTAAGAAAAAAAAGCAATACCCCATCTTGCATAAGTATGACTTTAACATATGAATTAAATATTTGAGTAACAGTAATCCTTGAAGGAGACTCCATATATCCAAAATTACAAATGTATTTTTAGGGGAACTCCATCCATTGACACATATTAAAAGCCTTTACATATCATTACTGGATGTTTTTTATGAATTGCTGTGGAATTCAAAACAATAACAACAAAAAGACCTATCTTCTAGCTTCTGGGAGCTAAGATGGTGGAGTAAAAAGTAAGTCACTCTCACCCTCCCATATCAATCTCTGAAAGCCCATAAAATATCACCCCAGGAAAAACCCTGAAACAGCTGAACCAGAAGAAAGACAGGGTGCAGCAGTCCGGTAGCCCAGGTAGCTTGAGGGATTAACAAAAAAGGCCCTTCTTGCCCCGGAGGAAGAGGAGCAGTATGGAAGGGGAGGTGTCCCAGCAAGCTAGTGAAAAGACCCACCTCAGCATACCAGGAGGAGGTCCTGAATGCAGGTGGTGGAGCAGGCAATCACAAATGCCTGGAACCCTGAGTGCCTCAGTGAGGGCTGGGGAACTGGTGGAAACCAGCTCAGAAAACCACCAGGTGCTTCCACATTCTACAGCAGTCTCCCAGTGCCTCAGTAAAACTCTGTGAAGAGCTCCAAGGGGCCCCAGGTGGATAAACATCCTGCAAAACCCATCTGAAAGGAGCTGAAGAAAGCAAAAGAAAAGGAAAACCAGGCAAGCTCCAGGGCCCAGACTACCCAATCCTACTCCTAGAGTTCCAGTGTTGCTAATTTCAGCCCAACACTAGGTAAGCAGCCAGAAACCTACAGCCTCCAACTACCAACATCGGATGCCCCAGCACTCCCAACACAAGAAACTTGGGTCAGTGGCCTCTGCTCCCCAGCAGGAGAGCTCAATCTCTTTAAATGCCAGGAAATAAGCAAACGCTATGAGTAAAAAGAAAAATACCATAGTTTCATCTTTTGAGAACAGTGAAGATCAAGGCAGAAATTCTGAAGAGGACAACAAACCCACATCTGGAACTTCAAAAGGGAATATGAACTGGTCTGAAGCTGAAAAAGCCTTAGAAGAGCTCAAGAAGGATTTTAAAAGTCAAATGAGAGAGGTAGAAGAGTAAAAATATAATTGGCCAACTAGAAAAAACGTACACTGAAGAAAACAAGTCCCTAAAATATACAATTGGTCAAGTGAGGAAAGAGGTACAAAATCTAACAGAGGAAAACAATTTGTTAAAAATTAGAATTGGGCAAGCAGAGGCTAATGAATCTATGAGAGAGCAACAATCAGTCAAACAGAAACAAAAAAAAAATGAAAAAACATAGATGAAAACGTAGAATACTTCATTGGTAAAACAACTGACCTGGAGATTCGATTCCAGGAGAGATAATTTAGACATTATTGGTCTACCTGAAAATCATGATGAAAAAAAAGATCCAGGACAGTATCTTTCAGGAAAACATAAAGGAAAACTGCCCTGAGGTCCTAGAATCAGAGGGTAAAATAGCCATAGAAAGCAATCACCGTTCACCTCTTGAAAGAGGTCCCAAATTGAAAATGCCAAAGAATGTAGTAGCTAAATTCCAAAATTACCAGGTCAAAGAAAAATACTTCAAGCAGCCAGAAAGAATTTAACTATCATGGAACCACAGTCAGTATTACACAGGACCTTGCAGCTTCTTCATTAAAAGACCTTAGCGCATGGAACATGATATTCCATAATACAAAGGAGCTTTGATTACAAGCAAGGATCAACTACCCAGTGAAAATGAGCATGATCTTTCAGGGGAGGAGATGAATATTCAATGAAATATGGGACTTTCAAAACTTCCTGATAAAAAGACCAGAGCTCAACAGAAAATTTGATCTTCAAATATAAGACTCAAGAGAGAAATAGGGTAAACAGGACAAAAAAATATAATATGTTGTTAACAAAGGCAAACTGTTTACATCCCTACAAGGGAAGATGACACTTGTAACTCTTGAGAACTGTATTGTAATTACACCATGTTAAAGGGGAATACACAAAGGGGGTGGATATATGTTGATTTTGATGTAATAATAAAAAAAATCTAATCAAGTGGGTTAAATGGATCCAAATACGGGATTAATCTGATCTAAGAAAATGTACTAAGAGAAAAGGAAAGGAGGAGGCAGACAAGGGTAAATTACATTACAGAAAAAAACACAAAAACCAATTACAGCAGAGGGAAAGAAGGGAGGGAGATGAGCATTGTTTGTTTGAGTCTTATTCTCCTCAGATTTGACTCAAGAAGGGAATAATATAATCAGTTAGATATAGAAATCTAACTTGCCCTATAGGGAGTAAGAGGGAAAAAGGGAAAGAAAAGGGAGAGGGGATGGAAGGGAGGGAAGAAACAGTAAGGGTAAAGGGGAAGAAAAGTGAAGGGGCTAATAGAAGGGAGGAGGGACTGAGGGAGGCAGTGGTCAAAAACAAAACACTAGTGAGGAGGGAAAAGGAGAAAGGAGAAAGAAAAGCATAAACAGGGGGGCAGGGAAAGAATGGAGAGAAAGACAAAGATAGTAATCATTACTGTGAATGTGAATGGGATGAACTCTCCCATAAAACAGAAGAGGATAGCAGAATGGATTAAAAACCATAATTGTACAATATGTTGTTTACAGGGAACACATGTGAAAAAGAGTGATGCACACAGGGTAAAGGTAAAAGGCTGGAGCAGAATATATTATGCTTCAGCTGAAGTAAAAAAAAGCAGGGGTAGCAATCCTGATCTCAAACAAAACAAAAGCAAGAATAGATCTTATCAAAAGAGATAAGGAAGGAACCTACATCCTGCTAAAAGGCACCATAGACAATGAAGTAATATCATTACTAAACATATATGCACCAAATGGTATAGCATCTAAATTCTTAGAGGAGAAGTTCTGGGAGTTACAGGAAGAAATAGAGAGCAAAACTATACTAGTAGGGGACCTCAACCTCCCCCTCTTTGACCTAGATAAATCTAACCACAAAATGAACAAGAAAGAAGTTAAGGAGGTCAATAGAACATTCGAAAAGTTAGGTATGATAGACCTGTGGAGAAAACTGAATGGGGATAGAAAGGAATATACTTCTTTCTCGGTGGTACATGGCACATACACAAAAAGTGACAATGTACTAGGGCATAAAAACCTCACAATCCAATACAGAAAGGCAGAAATATTAAATGCATCCTTTTCAGATCATGATGCAATAAAAATCATATGTTTTAAAGGGCCATGGAAAGATAGACTAAAAAAAAAATTGGAAACTAAATAATCTAATCCTAAAAAATGATTGGGTCAAACAACAAATCATAGAAACAATCAGTAATTTCTTTCAAGAGAATGACAATAATGAGACAACATACCAAAACTTAAGGGATGAAGTAAAAGAAGTTCTTAGGGGAAGTTTTATGTCTCTAAATGTTTACATGAATAAAATAGAAAAAGAGGATATCAATGAATTGGGCTTACAGCTAAAAGAAAAAAAAACTATAAAAAGAACAAATTAAAAATCCTCAATTAAACACCAAATTGGAAATATTGAAAAACAAAGGAAAAATTAATAAAATTGAAATTAAAACTATTGAACTAATAAATAAAACTAGGAGCTGGTTTTATGAAAACAAAACAATAAAATAGACAAACCATTAGTTAATTTAATAAAACAAAAAGAAAGAAGAAGACCAAATTACTAGTATCAAGAATGAAAAGGGTGAATCCACCACCATGGAAGAAGAAATTAAAACAATAATTAGGAACTATTTTGCCCAACTGTATGCCAAGAAATTTGACAATCTTAGTGAAATGGATACATATTTACAAAAATGTAACTTGCCCAGATAAACAGAAGAGGAAGTAAAATACTTAAATAGCTCCATCATATAAAAAGAAATTAAACAAGACATTAATGAACTCCCTAGGAAGAAATCTCCAGAGCCAGATGGATTTACAAGTGAATTCTAAAAAACAATTAAAGAACAATTAATTCCAATACTATGTAGTCTATTTGGTAAAATAGGTGAAGAAGGAGTCTTGCCAAATTCTTTTTATGATACAAATATAGTGCTGATACCTAAACTGGGAAGAATTAAAACAGAGAAAGAAAATTACAGACCAATTTTTCTAATGAATATAGATACAAAAATTTTAAACAAAATATTAGCAAATAGATTACAGCAACTTATCACAAGAATAATACACTATGACCAGGTAAAATTTATACTAGGAGTGCAGGGCTGGTTCAATATTAGGAAAACTATCAGCTTGATTGATCATATTCACACCAAAAATAACAGAAACAACATGATTATCTCAATAGACGCAGAGAAAGCTTTTGACAAGATACAACACCCATTCCTATTAAAAACATTAGAGAGCATAGGAATAAATGGAGTCTTCCTTAAAAGAGTAAGTAGCATCTACCTAAAACTTTCAGCAAGAAACATATGTAATAGGGACAAGCTAGAAGCATTTCCAATAAGATCAGGGGTGAAACGAGGATGTCCATTATCACCACTGTTGTTCAATATCGTACTGGAAACATTAGCTTAAGCAATAAGAGAAGAAAAAGAAATTGAAGGTGTTAGAATAGACAAAAAAGAAACAAAGCTATCACTCTTTGCAGATGATATGATGATATATGTA
>NW_020954557.1:16170118-16242408 GCF_900497805.2 Vombatus ursinus
AAAGAATTGGAAATTGAGAAGATGACCATCAATTGGGGAATGGCTGAACAAGTTGTAGTACATGAATGCAATGGAATACTGTTGTGCTATAAGAAATGATGAGCAGACAGATGTCAGAAAAACCTGGAAAGACTTGTATGGACTGATGCTGAGTGAAGAGAGCAGAACCAAGAGAACGTTATACACAGCAGCAGTGTGATGACTAATATTGATAGACTTAACCCTTCTTAGCAATGCAAGGATCTAAGACATCTCCAAAGTCCTCATGATGGAAAATGCTATCCATATCCAAAGAATGAACTATGGAGTTTGAATGCAGATCAAAGCATACTATTTACTATTTTTTTCTTCTGTTGTGTTTTATTTCCTCTTTTTGATAGTTCCTCCTTACAACATCCCTAATGTGAAAATATGTTTAATAGGAATGTATATGTATTGCCTATATCAGATTGTGTGCTGTTTTCAGGAGGGAGATGGGGAGGGAGGGGGAGAAAAATTTAAAACTCAAAAGCCTATGGAAGTGATTGTTGATAAATACTACAAGTTGTGTAGAGAGCTGTCAATCTTTTCTTTGTTTCCTTGTAAGTTTTTCTTTGTTCTCTGCTGTGAATTTTGTAGTTTGTTCTTTTTTTTGCTTTTCCTCTCCCCACACCCAAGGCTACAATTAAGTGTGGATGTATTTCTAATTATAGATATATACATGCACATATACATATATACATACATATACAGACATATACTTTCCCTAACAAATTCTACTCTTGGTCTTTGTTTTTATGTTTGTGCAAATCTCTTGTTTCCTATCCCTCCTGACTCCTCTATTTTACTTTTACCCACTACCTTGCACTCCTATTACCTTGCCTACCCCCCTCCAAGGATCGCTCCCCTATCCTCCCATTCCCATAAATCTAAATACCTTTCTATAGCCACCTATAATGTATTCCCTCACTTTCCCCTCTAGAGATCCCTCCCTTATCCTCCTATTCCAATTGATCTAAACACCCTCCTATACCCCCCTTTAAACTATTCCCTCCCCCTCCCCTCTAGAGATCCCTCCCTTGTCTTGCCTCCCATCCCCTTATAGTTTTATTTCTTCTGAATTTAGAAGACTTTTATTATACTCTTCTAGATATATATGTATTATTTCCTCTTCAACCTATCCTTGATGAAAGTAGATTACCAGAACTACCAGCCATCCTCTCCCATCTAATTCCTCTGGATCAATTCTTCTCAAATGTCCATTTTTTTTTCATTCAAGGTTATGCTTAACTTTGCTGGGTGTGATATTTTCAGCCAAAACCCCAGTTCTTTTGCTCTTCAATATGTAGTGTTCCAAGACCTTTAGTGTCTCCACTGCTAAGTCTTATGTGATTCTAATTATGGTACCATCATATTTAAATTGATTTTTCTTGTTACTTTTAATATTTTATTCTTGAGCTGGGGTTTCGGGAATTTGATTATAATATTGTTTTGAGTTTTCCTCATAGAATCTCTTTAAAGTGGTGATCGATTGATTTTGTTTCCATTTCTACTCCCCCTCCCCCCCTCGTTCTAATACTTCATGACAATTTTCTTTATTTCCTGTATTGTTTTATCAAGATTCTTTTTTTGATCATAGCTTTCAGGTAGTCCAATTATTCTTATGTTTTCTCTTCTTGATCTGTCTTCCAGATCAGTTGTTTTTCTTATAATATGTTTCACTTTCTCTTCTATTTTTTCATTCTTCATATTTTGTTTAATTATTTTTCTTTTCATAATCTTCTTGCTTTTCTTGGATTATTCTTTTTTTTTTAGTTTTTCCTCCATCTCTCTCATTTGATTTTTAAAGTCTTTTTTAAATTCTTCTATGAATTTGGGCTGGTGACCATTTGATGTTACTCTTTGGGGTAGAAGAGGGTTTCTTTGTTTCAATATCTTCCTCTGAAGATGAATCCCAGTCTTCTCTATTCCCAAAATAGCTTTCTATGGTTGCAGTCTTTCTCCTTTGCCTGTGTATTTTTTTTTTGTAGTAATAGCTTAATTTTTGTAATCACTTCTAGCCCTGGGGTATGGGGGATGATGCCTCTTGCCCCAGATCTTCAGTTCTCCCCTCCTAGCCTGGAACCAAAGCCAAACCTCTAGCCTCCTGTAAGTGCCCACAGCCAGGAGTATTCTGCCCCACTGCTTCTGCACTCACCAGGCATATACTGGTTCCTTCTTGCCCTGGATGCTTTCTACAGCACAGGTGGGTCTGGTGTTCCTTGTCAGCAGAGGTTCTCTCGATCTTCCCCAGCTCAGACCCCCAACTCCTCTCACTATCCCAGGGGTAAAAGTTCCTGTGGCTGGGGCCAGGAGCCTCCCACACCAGCTGACCCCAGGGCTTGCCTCTTGTTTAAGCAGCTTACAGCTTGTCGTTAACATGGCCCCTAGCCTGGCAGTGTTAAGTCTTCACAGGGACCAAACCTCATCCTAGTATTTTTCTTCTGATGTTCTCAAATTGTCCCAGGGAGACCCCTCTTGTGCCCCTATTCCTATTTATTTTTACCAGCACTTTGTTCACCCTAAGGTGCTATTTTATCTCTTTTGTGGAGGAAAATCTTGAAACCTTGAAATTTTCTGACCTACTTCTCCATCTTCCCAGAATCCTCTCCCTAGAAATATATTTGTACCAGGAGAGTGGAATGGATCTATGTTGGTTTAAGTTAAACATGTTGACTTGCAAATTGGACCAAAGGAAGCTTCAGATTGAACACTGCCTGTTTTGATTCTACTGACCATGTTGTGCTGGCCACACTTTAATTTGAACTTTTCCTATGCCAACTTCAAAGTTTTCTGGGAATTCCAGAGTTTTAAGGAAATTCTCTTTAATTGCTAAATATTTAACTTACTTTAGATCAATGCTTATTCTATGAGATCAAAAATTAAAAAGATAGAGCCCAGTGACACAGATAATAACTTTTTTTTTTAATTAGCACATATTCTTTGCTCTCCATGGCCATTTCCAGAATCTCTTTGAGGTTCAATCCATTTAAATAGATAAGACAGTCCACATAAAAGTCATTCTTCCTTATTTCAAAAAATATCCAGCAGGTGGTTCACAATCTTCCTTACCATGCCTATTACCACTATTAAAATACAATGCTTTGACATACATACTGATGTTCTCTAACATCTTCTAATGCTTTATTACACTTTAACCTCCTAATTCTTCAATCTATCAAATTCCCAAGACCTGCTTCCTCAGCTGCACACTGGGGTGGCTATACTAATAGTTTTCTGCTCAAAGTCTGCAAGACCTAAGACTGAATTGGAATGTGGTGGAGTTTGTTCAAAATGGCTGGGGAGAGGAGATTATTAAATTTTCAGCATGAGCATTTACACCTAAAAGACCAGTAAACTCTACAAATCAGGCCTTTTTTATTGTTTTGTTGATTGTCCAGACTTATAAAAACCATGAGAAAATGTTGGTAATACATATTAAACTCAAAAGTGTGTCGTGGATACCACTTTTTTTTTTTGAGTTGTTGTTCAGTCATGTTTGACTCTTCATGACTCATGGCCTCATTTAAGGTTTTCTTGGTAAAAATACTGAAGTAGTTTGCTATTTCCTTCTCCAGCTGATTTTACAGATGAAGAAAATGAGGCAAACAAGATTTCCCAAGGTCATACAGCTATTAAGTGTCTGAGACCTGAGAGCTGTTTTGTTAAACATTTCCTAGAATGCCACTGGTTTGATTGCTCCTTCAGATGTTTTTTAGCTATGTGACTTAGGGTAAGTCACTTAATCTTTCCAGGCCCTGTTTCCTCATCTGAGAAAAGGGGATAAAAAAGAGTACTTATCTCATAGGGTTGTTATTAAGATCAAATATGTTAATATATGTAAAACATTTTATAAACTGAAAAGCCCTATTTAAATATTAGTATTATTATCATCTCACATCGCATAAAATGTTGGACATCCATGCTCAATAACTCTGAGATTTCATTAGCTGATCATTACATTCTCTCATTACATCTTCCCTTATGACTTACTCCTAAACCTCTTACCTCACTGTGACCTCAGGTCCCTCCATGCTTCATTATTTTTCCAGGTCAGCATCTCTGGTCTGGTTACACTGTCCTTCTTTTCCTAGTCTCAACCTTGTAATTAGCTAACTCAATTCTATATTATACTCTATGTTCCAAATCTTTGCTACTTTTCCTTATTACAACTCACTCCTTGAAAAAATTCAACCCTGAATTGTACCCACCATCTATTTTATTTACTCCTACTTAAAATGTTTTTGAATGAGGCTGAAGAAAATCACACAAACATGTTGAATGAGTCCAGTAGAAATTGATGCTACATGATCATAATTAACCCTCATTGCAGGAAGGCAATCCTTTCCCATCTCTCTAGTTTATTCTCTACAGTGGGTATTTCAAACATTTTACTCTTTTTTAAAACCTTCTGTTACCTACAGCATTATTTCTCACCATCCTCACAGCTGAAGACTTCTTGTATACTTACTGAGAAAGGAGACATCATTCTTAGTGAGTACACTTTTCTATTCTCTTCATCTTATATATGGAGATAGATTGCGCATTGAAATGCATCATCTAATAATCTGGACAATACACATTTTTCATCCATTTTGCTTTTCTTCTGTAGAATATCAGGTGAAACTCTCTTAGGTAGTTTTAATTCTCTTCCCAAAGGTTCTCTGGTGTTCTGGACCATGATACATTCAACACAATGCTATCTGCAAACAGTGAAGGGAAACAGAAGGGAAGGGAACAAGCATTTATATAGTCCTACCATGTGCCAAGCATTGTGCTAAGAACTTTACAAAAACCATGTCATTTATCCCTATTTTTAAACAGAATAGGACTATCTAGAGAATCTCCTCATTTTCTGATGATCTCTTTTAACTTTACATTCTGTGTTTGATCTCTGGCATCATATTGGCAAACACCTTTAGTGAGCCTATTTCTGTGTTTTATGTCATTGTGATACTTGTGATCAAAGACTTATTGAACAGTTTCATCCATTGTTATATGTCTTCAGGAATCTCACAGAGTTTTGATGTATGAATGGTAGACACCTTGTTGGGAAAAACAAACAAACTCAAAGGTGGTATCTTACTCTTCTGAATCAAATACTTTCTTTCAGAATCAACAAATAGACACAATGGCATCTTTCTCTACATCTTTCAGTCCATTGGGAAATCATGATAAGTTTCTGAAAATTGTGAAAACCTGCTTGTTCTTCCCTACTAATTCTCTCACATATATGACATCAATTCATTTACAGATTATTTCTAGATTATTCACATAAAGATTTTCTGTAGAATGGAGAATAAGCAAATAGGTTGATAGTTATTGATACTTTATCAGTTTCTATTTTGGATATTAAGAAAGCCCAATATTTTTTTCACATATTTATTATTTCCCCCCTTCAGATAACTTGAATATAAATACTCATAATCTCATAATTATGCATACCACTCTTATTGCTACTTCTGTCTTTGCTTTCCTCAATGCTATTTTAACCTACGTTAAAAGTATATCTGAGGCTTAGATTCTTAAAATCTAGCCACTGCTCTGATTCTTAGAATCTAGCCAATACCTTACAGATTCTCAGATTCCTCAAGAGTCTGGCTAATATGGTGGATCTTTAATAAACCTCGTCTTTGGCTGAAAGAAGTCTTGGGTAGAATTCTTTCAGGCAGGATCCACATGTCGTGGACTTGGGGTTCCAGCACCTCTAACCTCTATATCTCACCATATGGTTCCCTGCATCTGGAAAAACTGCCTAATACCAAGCTCTTCACCAGCCAAGAATGGAAGGTATGTAAGACTCCCCTTTCTTCCTAATCCCTTTCTTGCCCTGCAATTGGGTAGATTTCCAAGCAGCTAGGAAGGCTTGGCTTAGAAGTGCTTTTTGGGCCTGAACTCTCAGGTCCATTAGGTCAGACAGCTACAAAGCTGTCTCCAACTCAGCCTGATGCTCTCAGGCTCTTGGTCCAGTGATTTTGCTTGATCATGGACCTGGGCACACCTTTGGACTCCCTATCTGGAAGTATAGGTGCAATCCTCTCAATTCTCTCAGCTCTGGGGACTTGGGAAAACTTAAGGTACTTCTTTGGGCTTTTGATTTTTTTGTTTGTTTCCACAGGCTTATTCCCAAATCCTCCTTTAAGGAGGGAGGGACTTCCAGCCCCCATACCTGCAATGGGTCAATCCTCTTCAATTCCCAAAGATTGGCCTTTGGGCTGTCTTTTACAAAATTGGGCAAAATCTAGTTTCTCTAAAGAACTTAGAAAAGGCTGGTGTTCTTTTGCAACATTGTTTGGCCTCAGTATCACCTGGAAATTACAAGGCATGGCCTGTTTTTGGGACATTACAGCAACATACTCTCTCAGAATTAGAACAACATTGTAGCAGAGAAGGAAAATGGGTGGAGATTCCCTACATAATGACTTTTGTAGAACTTTCTCATGACCCCATTCTCAGAAAAGATTATAGGATGCTCTTAGCTAGAGCTGCCCCACAAATGGGGAATGGGGATCAACTAGACTTTTTGGATGACCGTCTTATGGCCCCCAGTGCTAGAGCACACCCCTCTTCCCATCCTCCGTTAATACCACCTACCCAACTCCTATCTCCATCCTATTCTCCCCTTGATGTCCCTGTTTCCCATGCCCCCCCCATTTCCCATACCCCCCCTCCTTCCCTTGGTTTACCTTCCCTTTTCCTCTAGCCCACCTCCATGTATCCTACCCTGCATTTCCTCCCCAGGCCCCTGCTCCCTGCCTTTGGAATTTTTAAGAACAGAGACTTAGTAGCAGCAGAGGAAAGAAAAAGAAGGGAAAGGGCTAGAGACAGAGAACATGCTCAATTCTTGGCTGCTGTCATGGCCAGGAAAAGAGCCAAGGGTGTTCCTAGCAACTCAGAGGCCCACTGGTCCAAGGAATGCCCCTCTACCCCACTCCCTGAGGGAGCTCCCGCAACCGATGCCTCTGAGACCGTGCCCAAGATGTGACCAGGAAGGATTGGATTGGAGGAAGGATTGTCCCCAAGGTTGGAAAAGTGGTGGAGTCACCCCCCAGTACCCTGTCTTCCAGTCTTCTCAAGACTGGGAATGACAGGGAAACCTGGGGCTTGGTAGCACTCCCACTTTCTTCATCACTTTCACTGAACCCTGGGCAAAAACATCGAGGCCAAAGGTAAGGTTACCCACTTTATCATGGCTACTGTCTCTGTTTTAACCAATTACTCTATGGCCCTAAAGGCCAAACTAAGGAATGTCCCCTGACATACACTCTCCCCTGCCTATTTGAGAATCTGTTGTGTGAACACTCCTTCCTTATCATCTCCTCTTGTCCCACCCCCCTTGTTGGGAAGGAACCTGATGGTGAAATTGGGAAGCCAATATTCTCTAGTTAAGCCTCCCATCTCCCTTTTCCCTCTGTTCAACAGACCTTCCCATGTTCCACAGAAGTGTGAGAGAGAGTTGAGCTAATTATTTGGCATCAGGAAATTATGTCAAGCAACTTTTCATAATTTGGTTACCATTGAAATAATTTGGCTATTGTTGGTTATTGTTTTAACATATAAACTTGCCAAAAAGCTTGTTTGGGTTTTGTCTTGCTGAGAATTTGCAAGTATATAGAAATAATTTCTAACGATTGGCTTTTTACACCAGGACAAATTTAAGTTTGAGATGTAAATCCTGGAAAAGTTTTTCCTAAGCTGTGATTAGTGAAAATCACTTTTTGAGGTAAAAGCTGGTGAGATTATTTTGAGTTGTATGATGGATCATAATAATCCACCAATAATCAATAATCCACCATCTGAGAGAAATGCCACAAGCTACTCAGAGAGAATGTGATACTGGTGGTGATGGGGTGCTTGGATGCTTGTGCTTGTACTTGGACCCCAATTTCTCCCTAGTCTTAGAAACACTGTCTCTGACAATTTCTCCCCAGCCCAAGGACCCTGTCCCTAGCAATTACTCATGAGTGGGTCCCAGCAAGACCTTTATCTCTCTCCACGGGGCAGAAACAAACAGCATCTGAAGGAATTATTAGTTTGAACTGGCTTGGCACTGGGTCATAAAGATATCTTACCCATTGGACTATCTATACTACCACCCTACCTCATTATCTACATCCTGGACTCCTCATTATCTGTATTCTAGACCTAAGACATATGTGTACTCCCTACATCTATCTTGTCAAACAAGACATTGACTGGTGGCAGACTGGACAACTCTCAGTTACCCCTGACCACCAGTTAACTTAATGACACAGCAGGCCTAAAATTACACCTCCGTGTGTCCCCCTTTGTGGGCTTTTCCCCATGAACTCTGGGTAAAATGCCTGTGCAGTAGGTACAAGAACTGACCACTCCTTAACCACTCCCTAATCCTGCCCTGAATCACCTAGTTAGCATATTTGACACGTTTTATTATATTTTATCCTATATAAACTTTAACTGTACACCTCTAAGATCATAGGGTTCCTTAGGAATCTTTGCCTGATGTAAAGCGTAACAATAAACTTTTTGCCAACTTGACTTAAAGATTGCTTGCGTTTGTGAATTCATCCCAGACAACCTCATCCTGGGAAGTCAGCATCAGGCAAAGCTGAGAGGACAATTTTAGTCTCAGTCTAAGATGGGCTTCTCCTGGCTCAGTTTCCCCTTATGTTCTTTTGAAAAGGAATATTACCCACCTGGCTGTTCCTGAGTCTTGCTATGAGGTGGATTTGATACTGCATGATTGGAAAACTGAATTATCTGAATCTAAATAGAGCTAAGGATGTTTTATCCTCTCATATTTGGGCCCTAAATCTAGTCCCTGCTTTGTATCTAGACCCTGTATCCTTTTTTTGTCAGATTTGTGTCTTCCAGACTACAGGCCATTCACTTAACAGTTGATAGCAAACAGCAGGTACCAGCCAATGTTCCCCCATTATTCCCCGGATGCAGACTGTGCTCAGTTCCAGTCAACCTCCTCTTTGGGACCCCCTCTAGGCAGGGACAGCTCTATGCCCCTTGCCAGCAGGAAGTAGTTTCAGAAGCCAAGACCTTCACCCCTTACCCTAAAAGAATTTGGGTCCCATTTGTTTGAGGGGAGAATGACGAGGAGAGGAGCTAGACCCCAAAAAGGAAAAACCCTGGACTTTGCCACATGGCCAGATCTCTGGCATTGGCCTGAGACTATAATAACATCAACTGGCCTTTCATTGTAGCTACACCCAATTTCCCAATTCTGTTACCCTTAACCTAGTCTAGCCTTCCATTGTCTTACCTCCCTATGGCCCCTGGCCATTTCTCACCCTTAATCCTTGCTAGGCTCCATTCTCCCTTGGCCTTTGTGGTCCAGGTCCCTGGAATTCTATTACCTCATAGACTACTTGGCCACTCCTAGATCCCTCCCAAAGTCTTTCTGTATATAAGAAAAATCTTGTCTCCATTAAGGTGCTCAGATTCTTACAATTTAGCCAATAGCTCACTAATGTTCAGACACCTTAAGAGTCTGCCCAATATGACAGACATTCTAGTAAACCTTATCTTTGGCTGAAAAAAAAAGTATATCTGAGATTATGATGTTAGATTCCAAATGTGGTGATTCCATTGTCTTTGGTGGTACAATTTATTTGTTACAGTAATGTGACATGTGTGTTTGTGATTCCCACTCCTCCTCACAACTTACTTAATATAATTGTAAGATTTAGCAACAGATGAGATTTCAAAATGCTAACATGGTGGTAGAATACATTTCAGTCATGGCTTTATAAGTTAGAAAGATGTTCCTTATGTGAATTGGAAAGGGCAATAGGATTGGCTAGTAGAAAGCTGGCCTTGTCTCTGAATATTATAAAAAGGCTAAGTTTCTAGATCTGAAGGTAAATCCAAGATTGAGTTAGAAGTGGTGAGAAAACCTGATCACTGAGCTAGAATTGCTCTTGAGTGAGAAGACAAAATTTCTATTCTTCCATTGCCCAAATTGCTTTGAAGAGGATCTCCTTGACCAGTACAAGACACTGTATTCAACAGAGATTAAAAATATATTCTAGTAAGATATGATTACAGAAATGCAGTCAAATCAGGGAGTAAAATCGTTTGAAGAACATGATTTCTGGGAACAGAAAAGAGGGCAAGCTATGAACTTGAGAGAGATCCAGTATTGGCAATTGAGATTTGGGCCGCACAGAGGACTATAAAAAGTAATAAGAATGTATAAGTCCTAAAGTTCAAGAATTGTGAATCACCTTAGCTCACTTGTTCCTTATAGATGTAATCAATGTAATCTAAGTTTGAGTCCTCTGTTTCCAAAGACATTTTTTGTGGGATTTTGTATCTCAAGTTTATGAGGTGGGAGATGTTGTGTGGCTACTGTTTTTACTTTGCAATTTTAGTAAATGCCTGTGTTAAAACAGAGTTGTGCCTACATGCTGCACACTCAGGCAGCAGCGACCGGCTTTTGTAGCCCACTCTACGAAAAACCAGCTAAGCCGCCCTCCTCCTCCCCCGGACTTGAGCCACGGCACAAGATCCATGTTCTTCTACTCTTTCTTCAAGTCACCTGTGGGAAAAGATGTGGTCATGGAACTCCAGAATGACTTGAGATCTATGGGACCCTGAGCTCTGTGAACTAGTATCTCAACATTAAACTGTTATCAGCATTACTGACCCAGAGAAATACCCTCACATGCTCTCTGTGAAGAACTGTTTTATTCGAGGCTCTGTAGACAGATATATGTAGCTGCCAGCGGATGAAGTTATACACAGCTACTACAGGACACAGATCGATAAGTGGCTATGCAGCAGAAATAGTAACGATTGTCACGACTACCTGTGTGACATTTACTCTCCAACACCTCCCCCCTGCCCCCAGCTCAGGATTCTTTTTAAAGTGAAGGGTTTTTTTTGTTTGTTTGTTTTTTGGAGGGGCAGGAGAAATAACAGAATGGTTGCTAAAAGTGATAGTGCAGGGGAGAAGTTATCCCCTGTAGTGACAGGAAAGATAGATGGGGGTGAGGGGGAGGTTGCACAAAGCATTCATCTTTCCTCTTCCCAAATTCTTCCTTTCTTTCTCCTTGCTGGAAAGATGAAAAGTGGGTGAAAGGTAATGGGACTGTCTCCCCAGGATAGAGTTCTGTCTCAAATTGGGCAGTAAAAAGAACCCATCCCCCATCGGGAATAAAGTTAGAGCCTTGGGGGGGGAGCAGAGAAGATAGTTGTGTCTTCTATCTCACTGTAAATAGGAAACACAGCACTGAGAGGTAGGAGTATAGATCCATAGTATTTTGACTAGAACTAAAGTGAGCAAGTTATCTCTGGGGACCAGACCTATGAGTGAAATTGTAAAGTAAGCGAGTAGAACAGAAGGAGTGCTACATTAATCTTTAGAAACCTTTTTTTTCTTTTTTTATTCTACTTGCTGTTATCCTTCCATTTTTATCCTTACCAACCCTCGAGAAAGCTTTGTTTAGGTGGATCTATTGCCAAGATATCTTTAAAGTGGTTTTATTGTCCCCTTTCTCTTTCTGCTTTAAGAGAACATACTATGGAAGATGGCATTGTAAAATGGGAAACACTGGGCTCTCCAAAATTCTCCCATAAACACAATAAAATAGATTAAGTAATTTGCCAGGGTTTACAGCTAGTATGTGTCTGAGACAGGATTTGAACTCAAGTCTTCATGACTCTAAGATCAACACTTTATCCATTGCACCACCTGACACACCCCACTTGCCTTTCTCCTTCTCCCCTCCCCCTATTTCTATATCTGTCGGTCTCTCTGTCTCTGTCTCTCCCCTCTCTCTTTCCCCTCTCTCTGTCTCTGTCTCTCTCTTCTCTCTCTCTTTCAATCTCTCTCTCTCTCCTCTCTCTCCTTCTCTCTCTATATATACATGTAATTTTTTACTAATTCATGTACCCATATATAACCACTGTATTAAATATATGTGTAAAGTATACAAAGTATATATAGGCTTCCTTCCAGACTCAGTTCAGATCTCTCTTTTGCAGGAGGCCTTTGCCCACATCCCCAATTACTAATGCTTTTCCTCTGAGATAACCTCCTATCTAATCTTTATATATTTTATATTTATTTGGTTATTTACATGTTTCTTTTTGTTTATAATGAGTTCTTTGAGGATGGTGACTATGTTTTTTGCCTTCACTCATATCCCTAACACAGCACAATGCCTGATTAATAAAGTAAGTGCTTCATAAATACTTATGGTTTAACAAGGTATAGGGTGATGGTAGCAATTACATGCGGAGAAAGAGAATATCATTATCTTGAAGGGGTTAGAGGAAGAGCTTAGAAAAGGGAACATAGAGGAGAAAGCTATTGGTTTGAGTCTTGAAGGAGGATAATGATTTGAAACCAAAGAAGAAAAAGGACCTTTTTTAAGGCTTGGGGGACAACTTGAGTTGGAGGTGACAGATGATGCGCTGAGTTAGAGAAAGAGCTAATAACAGTCCAATAGTTCAGAATATTAACTTATTGCTACTATTAAGCTAAATCTTTAATTATAGTGGTTCCCCTGTCACTCTACTTAGGAGGTAATGGACTTAAAGTGTAGAATGACACATACTTTTTTGACAAACCTTATGTGAAAATTTGGTTTGCATATTTGTTACGAGGGTTTGTTTTGTTTTATTTTCCTTCTGTAGGATGGGGATGAGAGTAAGAGAGAACAAAAGCTCATTGACTGAAAAATATTTAATTTTAAAAACATCTCATTTATTTCTCTGTTGTAAACTGTTCACCTTACAGAAGACTAGTTTTAAATTCCCAATCATAATTCAAGTACAAGCCCCACCACACACATACTACTTTCCACAAGAGTGGTTTAAAATCAACTGAAATATAACCATAGATGGCATTGTGACATTTTTATCATGACAGTATATCTTTTTATTCATGAGTATACTATTAAACATCATCATCATTATCATCATCACACTTTACAATTACTATCTTATTTTATTCTCATACCAACTCTGTGAGGTAGGTGATATCATCTCAATTTTATAGATGAGGAAACTGAAGTGGGAAAAGGTTAAGTTACTTGTCCAAGTTCACATAGCTGGTAAGTCTCAAGAGCTGAATTAGGTATTCCTGACTCCAGATCTAGTGCTTATCCATTGGACCACCTTGTTGCATGCAGCTCTAATGTAACTCGTATGTATTTTGTACGTACTTACATAAGTATTTATGATCTCTACCATTAGAATTTGAGCTTCTTAAGGACAGAGACTGTTTCAGATTTGTATTTATACCCCCAGCAACTAGCATAGTTCCTGGACTTTCTAGCTTCTTGATTGACTGACTCAGTTTCCCTCTTCCAACATTATATGTTCAAGATTGCCTCCCTGCTGCCAATAGACCTCTCATGTATAATAACAGAGTCTTTCATAAGTTAATCCAGGAAGCAATTATCCATTTCCCAGTTTAATTTTCTTTGGGACATTCTGCCTGAGAGTATTTTTTTTCATTTCAGCATAAACATGTTTAAATGTATAAAACAAGTAAAACTGCTTTTAGACATATATAATAGTAATTTCCTTACAAGTTTTCATATTATTCTTCATTTGTCATTGAAGCAAATCAGTATGACTTTTTTACATCCACAATAACTTTAAGGCTTGTTTTTAAAATTGAATATTTAGTTCCCCTTGCCATGGAGAAACAGTAGAACTGTTTTTTTTTTCCTTTATAGCTTATTTCAATTAGACAAATTGGGTAGGTAAAGAAAGAGGAACATATATCTTGAGAAAGAACAGAAGAATTTACAAGTGAAAAACTACTGGGGGGAGGGGGAAATCACAATTTCCTAATTTCTTAAGGACCACTATTTGCAGAACAGATTTTCATAGAAATACTAAAGCTCATTTTTGCTAATGTGAAATTTGTACATTGGGATGATTTTTCACAGAATTATTTTAGGTTTTGTGAAGTAGACATAAGAACATGAATCATGAGTGATAGAGAAAAAATAGCCACCATAAAACATAAGTGGTTGATAAATTAGATATAGCAATCTAAACTGTTTAAGCTAAACTTCCATCTGTCCTTATAGATTTTCCTTAAAGAGAGCGTATTTGTTGGTCACATGAGGAGAGTGGGGATCATATAAATGTTGTAGCTAGATTGTCGTTATTCATTTAATAAAATATGCCCACATACAAATTAAGTCATTGCTCACACAAAGGCTTCAAAATCTCCAAAGGAATTTCAGAAAAAAAATATTTTTTCTGGTACAGATGTGCCTTCATTAAATTCACATAACAAAAAACGCATTATTGAAATGAATCACCATCTTTTTTGTTTCCTGAATGTCGCTATCTGATTAGAAAAATAAGTTTAAACCCTCATTTCATGACTTTGGCAGGGTGTTTCCAGTTACTTCCCAAGGGACATCATTGTAGAATTTCAATTTAGTTAAAACAAAGCATATGGCATTAGAGAACTTACATGAGGAATGGAGTTTCTCATTCAATGTACCAGACACTAGATTTAAAAAAAGTCATTCATCTTTTCAGGATAAAACTTCAAACTCTTTTTAGGAAAAAGTGTGTAGTTCCCCAGTCAAGCTCTGAGATGATTTGGTAACTACTTCCTAAAATAGAAAGGTAAAGTCACAAGCTATCACCTGCAGATGCCACCTGTGCCACTGCCACTTTGAATATATTCCCCTCTCTCCCTCTTTATGTGATGGCTAACAATATCACATAACCTTATAACATTACAAGGTCTTGGGTTTATCTAGATATACAAGAACAGAACTCTTTGCAATTAGGCCATGTCATCAGGCTAGCTTAAGAAGACAGAAAGCATAGTAAAGATCAAGGCATTAAGACACTTCTACAGTAGTTACTGAATACGGAGGACTATTGTTTGTCACTCAGACAGGACTTTAAGATTATCGATCTTTAAAATGAATACTTTCTTAACTGAGTATGTGTCAGCCTTCAGCCAGACTGAAAAAAAGCGTCAGAATTAGTCAGTCCTAACTGACAAATGAGCTGTCCCCCCAGTCCCTTCAGATATTTCATTAACTTTCTGAGAAAGAAACAATTTTGATTTGGGGAAGTATTTAAATGGCATATTTCTATCAATAAATGATTTCATAAGTGGAGGAATGATTAGCAATTATTCCCCTTGAGGGGCAACTTTTACTTTCATTGCTCAGAGGCACTGTCTATTCTTTCTAGCAAGGATGACAATATGTCCATTAACTCATCAATTCTTATGGTAATAAGTCAATTGAGACAAGGTCTCATTAAGACAATTCTTCCCTAGTTTTGCTTCCTTCAGATTCTTACTTATGTTTTATTTGGAAGGGATAGCTTTGGCTTTGTATTAACTGGTTGTAATTCCCCATGAATTGCTCTCTGTAGGGAATAATTTGTGCATTTCAAATCACCACAAGCAATTGCAATGGCAGCCAGGTACAGTGGACAAAAAAGAAAATAATTAAAATTAAAATTTAATCTAATTCATTTGGAGCAATTTAACTTGCTGTTCCACGGAGAAAGCAGCAACTGTAAAAGTTTCTACAAGTGACTGTTATCAAACATATTTAGTTAGGTAATTATAAAACTCCCACCCACAGTGGTAGTAGTGGTATCTACATCTGATAGTAGTTTTCAGATATCAACAATATAGGATCCTTTTCAACTCCTGTGAACATGATTTTCATCAATCCCCTCTGCACGAGAGACACAAATGGAAAGTTTTTGTTTCAAAATGATCCTTGCTGGCACTATAAACAGAAATGAACATATTGGGCTTGTTCTTGAGGTATATGTTAACTACCATTGACTTTATTAACAATTATGACCAGGGAAAGCTGTGAGTATGAATCAAAAAATACTAAAATGACAGAGTTCATGGTTAAAGCTGCCACTGTCCATGAGTTCTTGATGTTTTATATTTTTACACATAAAAATAAAAATTTAATAATGTTAACATAAGCTCTCATTCTGCTGTTTTTAAAGTTCTTTAATTTCCTAATGGACAGATCTTACGATGTCATTTCTCTAAGCAAAAATGTCTAATGATTCACATTGCCTCCTCATTCAATCATTCTTTCATTCATTCATTTATTCAAGAGTTTATCAAATACTTTGGCTTGATGCTGGGGCCATTACACAGTTTAGGTAAGTTTCATTCACTTACCTTATAGAGCTTAATGACTCAGAATGGGTTAAGTCATAAACAGAGTTAATGATAATATTTTACATTAAGAGAATAGGAGAAGACACTGAAAAAAAAGTGTTCTATGAGGGCTAAAGGAGAATGTTGTTACCATTCAGGAGAATGAGGCTAGTTAGTAGGGTTTAAAAGATACATGGGAATTTAACAGGCAAGGTGAATGTGGAATGAGGAGTGGGGCATTCCCAATATAGAGACAGCATGATAAATGACATGGAAGAGGTAGTGGACATGTAATTTTGGTGGGGGGGGAGAGAGAATAGAAAAGTGTGGCTTGAGCATGGGCTACATTCATAGGGGCATATCAAGGTGCAGTATGAAATCAGATTATGGAAGTCCTTTAAAAATGTACATAATTTATAGCCTCTAATATGAAGCCATCATATTCTTTGTCTAATCTATTTTTTTCAAGTTTATCACATACTACTCCTTTACATTTTCTCTGGTACCACCAAACTGGAAACTCCATAATCCTCCAGCTTTCTGCTCTGTACTTTCTTGCCTTTTTGCCTTTATTCATGTAACAAAACAAAACAAAAACCAAAAAAAAAATTATGCCTGCTCCCCAAAGCTTCACTAGTCCTTAATTCCTAAATCCTACCACCCTCAAGAAAAATGGCCCTACCTCCTTCAGGAAAATTGATCCAATCACTCTAGCAGAAAGTTGTCTGCTTCACATATGGATGTCTCAT
Source organism: Vombatus ursinus (assembly GCF_900497805.2). Taxonomy (NCBI): domain Eukaryota; kingdom Metazoa; phylum Chordata; class Mammalia; order Diprotodontia; family Vombatidae; genus Vombatus; species Vombatus ursinus. The sequence continues at coordinate 16,187,012 of NW_020954557.1, forward strand.
GCTATCTTATTCATAGTTCTTTTTTTTTTTTTTACAAAATTTTAGGTTTGTATTAGGTTTTCTTGTTTTTACTACCCTTTTCCATTTTCTACTGTTGGCTTCTTCAGGAAAAGGACCATGTCTTATTCATTTTTATGTCTTCCACATCTCTCAGCTCAGTGTTTTGCCTGTATGCCAACTATTCATCTGAAATCATGCAACCTGTGACTCTGAACCTTGGTCTTTAATCTAGTGGACTTGCTTCCAGTCCACAAATATCTTTAACTCTAACTCTACTTCCCTATCCCAGAGCGCAGTGACCCAGCTCTGGGAGCCAGCTCAAAGACTAATAATACCACATACAAGGGAAAGATGAGAGGGAAAAGACTCTTTTTTGTGGCACATGAATTACCTTTCCAATGTATAAAAATAAAACTAGAGACTCTGGGATCTGCATTATGCTTTAGTTTAGTGAGCCCACCTGTTTTCAGCTTTGCTTATAGAGGAAAAAACAATGGAGGTTTGCCAATTGATGTGCCATGCAATAAAATTGGAAATTCACTGAGAACCCCTTTGGAATATTTGATAGTAAAGTAAATGGCTGTGGCAGCTGCAGAGCTATCCATGTCACATTTCCCCAGAATGTTTTACAAATTGTAAATTGGAACCTCACAAAATTTAACTTTTACAGAACAGTCCTTTTTATTGAAGCAGATGATGACTTCTTTAAGATTGTTAAAGACAAATAATTGACTTGTGAATTCAGTAATTGTAAGCCAATTTTTTTTTACTTGGTAAATGGATAATGATTAAATGAGTATGATAATCAATTGCCAAAGGATGGAACTCTAGGAAGACAAGAAATCATGCTCAGTACTCAAAAAAGTATACTAATATGGTAAACATTCAAGAACAGAAAAAATATCTAGGTAGTAGGAAGATATTCTAATGATAAGCCAATATGTAATTGACATGATATACCCTCTTCACTTTCCCGTTGTTTTAATAAAATGCTGAATTCTACACTAGCAACATTGTATTAACATGCTTGGATATAAGAGATTATTAATAACCACAACTATTTTTTATAAAGTCCATCATTGAAATGATGTCCATTAATCGTGGACAAATGAATAAATTGTACCACTAAATGTGAACTCATAAATTGCATGGCCAGGCTCAACAATCACTACTGCCCCTAAGCAGATCAGAAGCCAACGATCTAATTAATAAGCCAATATATTAAGTATAACCTTGTCAATGAAGATATGTGATGATGTTTTATCTTTGACCTTTGGCTAGTTGATGGACTTTAGTACCAACATATACATTAATATCTCAATGTTTCATATATGAACAGTCAAATTCTCTCCCTCTTTGATCTTTAATGGGGAAAAGTGTCCATGTTCATGATCCTGACAAAGGAGTAAGGATCTCTTAGAAGCATTAATGATGAGGACTGTTGAAAGAAGAAGAAGAAGGAAGAGAAGAGGAAGAATAAGAGGAAAAAGAACAAGAACAAGAAGAGGAAGAACAACAACAAGAACAAGAAGAGAAGGAAGAGGAATGATGAATGATTATTGGCCAGCAAATGAAAGTAATGGTGTATATTTGGGGTTGTACCTGAAATGTTCTACTTGTGCTTTGTTGAGTGCAGTGGGCTATGTGCTCATGGAACATTGTTAGATGATATTCTAGACTTTTCTCATAGAAGAAATAAGTTCAAACGGGATTTCAAAAGAATGGGGAGCTAGTTTTCAAGTGTGTAAGCCAGGTTGCACTTCAGAAGGTAAAATGAAATATTGTCATCCATATAATGGAATTAGACTGTGTAGATATGTAATATACATTGTAAAAGCCAGGACACTATCCTCTTAACTTTATTGGCTTAACTGTCATTTGCGAAGAGACAGCAACTAATGTTTTTGACGATAATTCAGAAGCAAAGAAAATTCTTGATTTCAGTCTCTCCTGTTTGGTTCAGATTGGCCAGATTGACTGACTTGCTTGTTTGATGAATTTGAATTAAATTATTCCCATCATCCTAGTTCACTTTAGTGAACTACTAGTTATACAGATCTGGCCAAATGAACAGAAACCATGGTACAAAATGGAAATAGAAAGGCAATAGTTAGTGTTTGCAAAGATTCATGTCTGGTACTAAGCCCCTAGTACATATGACATTATTCCTTCTCCACACTCCCTTCTCATGATCCACCCTGTAGAAGAAAAGTCTAATATAGCTTTGTATAATTTTCATGTATACCCGAAAAAATTTTCATGTGTAATGATTTTCCAAACTACAATTTAAGTTATCCAGCAGTATAAATTACTCATTTAGAAAACAGACATGTTTTGTAAAGTAGCAATAATGTCAGGATTAGATCAGTATAAAACATATTCAGCAAATAAAATTTTAAAAAGACATCTGTTATATAAACAGAGTTGAAGTCCTTATTTACAACTTTGTAGCCATTGCATAACTTCTGCTGATTATGAAGCAGATTTTGAAAATTATGTGTAATGTACAGGATGACTATTCCTATGAATATAAATTTCATTTACTGCTTTAAAATGTCAAGAGAGGCTGTATTATTAATTCTTTTCATTAATTTTCAGTATTGATATTAAAAAAAAAACTCCTGGTAAAATAAATTGATTTCAGTTACTATCTGAGCCAACCATAAGGAAACTGATGAAGGTAGAAGAGTTTACCTTAGAATCTCTATCACCATTATAAACATCTCTCTCATGTATCTCTCTACACATCACTTGTTCTTAGCTAGGTGTTAGTTAATTCACATGAGATATTATTGTTCAACTCTTAACTGACATTAAGAATCAAACTTATTTTTATCTTGTAGACTCTTGGAAACTGAAAAGGAATCAATATTCAAATCAATATGTGATAAGACATTAGTCACTGTGACCCTGTAATACGCAGCACTCACCATGCCAAGGACACCTTAAGCTATCTAGACACCAGGCAAAAAGGAGTGGGAAGCAATGAATAAGATTTTTTTTTAATATAATGGTCAGGAAATTTTGGTTTTAGTTAGATCTTATCATTATGTAACAAAACTTGGCTGGAACTTAGCTGAGCAAATCAATGCTAATTGGGAATTAATCATGTTTAAGCAGATAGGAAAATCCTGAAAAAAAGGTATAGGAGAAAGGGCTGAACAGGCTGAATTTAAAGCTTTACTCCAGGAGGCTTTGTATATCTAGAAGCCAAAAGATCATGGTGGACAGGAAATTTGCGAGCACAATTAGAAAGGGACATGAAAAAGAACTATAGTTCCCCTTGAAATTTAGCACATTTGAAAGAATTGGTCCTTTGACTCTTAGGATAGTGTTATAATTGTCTTCCTGCTTCAAGTATTTTCAAACTATGTGTCTATTAACTTTAGGCATGAATCTATGCTGTGGAGATGATGAAGAGTTTCACAGCAGGAAGGAAGAAATAGCTGATGAAGGAAGCTGGGATGAAAATGCAAGGGAGCAAGGGAGTGAGAATCAAAACTGGTTTAAAGAGGTTGACAAGTGTAAAATCCTGAGAAAAATAAGAAAAGAAGGGTGAACAACTAAACTGCAGGAAATATACTACAGGAGAATTATAGTTCTCCTAATAGAGGATCAAATTGAACCTTTAGCAGGAGAGGCATCAGTATCTAATAGAGAAATAAAGTTAATGCAAAAGTATAAGGAAACATTATTAGTCCCAACAGAAAGAGGGTACTTTTTGTGGTACTTTTTGGGCCCTTTTGGGTGTGTAGTAAAAGTATAACCATAGAAATCTGGATTAGCAGGCCACAATTGCGTAAAGCAAGTAAAGAATGGATAGGCTCATGCTTGGGACACATATTACAATATGAACATTTGAAAGACTGTAAACAATTGCAAAAGACAAAAACAATCTTTGAAAGGCAAACAGAAATAGAGTGGTGGATTAGTGGAACAAAATGGATGCACAGTACACAGTGGTAAATGACCATAGTAATCTAGTGTTTGATACACCTAAAGTTTCTGGGATAAGAACTCACTATTTAACAAAAACTGCTGGGAAAACTGGAAAATAGTGTGGTAGAAACTAGGTATAGACCAACATATTTTTTCCTTTTTGTTTTTAAATTAATTTATTAATTTTTCGTATTCAACATTCACTTCCACAGGATTTTGAGTCCCAATTTTTCTCACCATCTCCCCCCACTCCCCACCCCAAGATGGCATGCATTCTGAATACCCCTTCCCCTAATCTGCCCTCTCTTTTAACACCCCACCTTCTCTTATCCCTTTCCCCTTCTATTTTCCTGTAGGCAGGATAGATTTCTATACCCATTGCCTGTATATCTTATTTCCCAGTTGCATGTAAAAATGATTTTTAATATTCATTTTTAAAACTTTGAGTTCCAAATTCTCTCCCTTTCTTACTCCTCACCCACCCACATTGAGAAGGCAAGCAATTCGATATAGGTTATACATGTGTAGTCATGCAAAACACTCCCATAATAGTCATGTGAAAGACTATATATCCCTCCATCCTATTCCATCCTATTTATTCTATTCTCTCCTTTGACCCTGTCCCACCTCAAAAGTGTTTGCTTCTTATTACCCCCTCCTCCAATATGCCTTCCCTTCTATCATCCCTCCTCTCCTATCCCTTTTTCCCCTATTTTCCTGTAGGGTAAGATAGATTTCTGTAACCAAATGAGTGTGTATGTTATTCCTTCCTTAAGCCAAGTCTGATGAGAATAAAATTCACTCATTCCCTCTCACTTCCTCCCTCTTCTCCTCTACTGTAAAAGCTTTTTCTTGCCCCTTTCATGTGAGATAATTTACCCCATTCTACCTCTCCCTTTCTCCTTCTTTCACTGCAATTCTCTCTCACCCCTTAATTTTATTTTTAGATGTCATCCCTTCATATTCAATTCACCCTGTGCCTATATATATATTCCCTCCAACTACCCTAATACTGAGAAAGTTCTCATGAGTTACAAATATTATATTTCCATGTAGGAATGTGAACATTTCAACTTTAATATCTCTTAGGATTTCTCTTTCCTGTTTACCTCTTCATGCTTCTCTTGAGTCTTGTATTAGAAAGTCAAATTTTCTATTCAACTCTGGTCTTTTCATTAAGAATGTTTGAAAGTCCCCTATTACATTGAATGTCCATTTTTCCCTCCTGTAGGACTATACTCAGTTTTGCTGAGTATGTGATTCTTGGTTAATAATCCTAGCTCCTTTGACCTCTGGAATATCATATTCCAAACCCCCTGATCCCTTAATGTAGAAGATGCTAAGTCTTGTTTTATCCTGATTATGTTTCCACAATACTTGAATTGTTTCTTTCTGGTTGCTTACACTATTTTCTCCTTGACCTAGGAACTCTAGAATTTTGCTATAATATTCCTAGGAGTTTTCCTTTTGGAATCTCTTTTAGGAGGTGATCAGTAGATTCTTTCAACTTTTTTTTTACCTTCTGGTTCTAGAATATCAGGGCAGTTTTCCTTCATAATTAATTAAAAGATGATATCTAGGCTCTTTTTGTGATCACGGCTTTCAGGTTGTACAATAATTTTTAAATTATCTCTCTTGGATCTGTTTTCCAGGTCAGTTGTTTTTTCAATGAGATTTTTCACATTGTCTTCTATTTTTTCATTCTTTTGGTTTTGTTTTATAATTTCTTGTTTCCTCATAGAGTCATTAGCTTCCCTTTACTACATTCTAAGGTTTGAGGAATGATTTTCTTCAGTGAGCTTTTGAACCTCCTTTTCCATTTGGCCCATTCTGTTTTTTAAGGCATTCTTCTCCTCTTTGACTTTTTGGACCTCTTTTGCAGTTTAGGTTAGTTTATTTTTTAAAGTGTTATTTTCTTTAGTATTCTTTCAGTCTCTTTTAACAAGCTGTTGACTTGTTTTTCATGATTTTCTTGCATCCTTCTCATTTTTCTTCCCAATTTTTCCTCTATTTTCTGTTACTTGATTTTCAAAATCATTTTTGAGCTCTTTCATGGCCTGAAACCAATTCATGTTTTTCTTGGAGGCTTTGGATGTAGGACCTTTGACTTTATTGTCTTCTCCTGGTTGTATGTTTTGATCTTCTTTGTCACCAAAATGAGATTCTGTAGTCTGAGTTGTTTTTGTTTGTTTGTTTGTTTTTTTGCGATTTGCTCATGTTCTCAGCCAATTGCTTGACTTAAAATCTTTGTTAAGGTAGGGTTCTGCTTCCAGCGTGAAGGGTGTACAGTGCCAAGTTTCAGGGGTTTTGTGCAACTGTTTTCAGAGATACCTGAATTTCAAAGGGACCTATAAATGTTCAGTTCTTCCAAGGTTGTATGATCAAAGGAGAGGTGTTTACTCCTTTCCTGGCCTGTGCTCTCCTCTATGAGTGACCACAAACACTCTTTTCAGCCTTGGAACTATGAGAAGGATTCCCTCCTCACCACCGCCATGAGCTCTGCCACACCAATGCATCTCCTCACCCCAGGACTGCGACCCAGATCTAAGCATAGGCAAAGCAAAAGAATCCTGCCTCACCACCAACAAAGAGATTCCTGCAATCCCCCTATGATCAGTCACTCAATAGCCCCACCTTCTGTGGGCTGAGAGCTCCAGAAAGCAGATGCTGCTGCTGTGGCCCTCACCCCAAAGCTGCATTTGTGCCAGGGCTAGACTGCTCTCCTTTCTCACCCAGGTTTAACATACTTTTTCCACTGACCTGCTAAGTTGACTTTGCTATTTGTGGGTTAAGAAGTCTGGAGACTGCCACAGCTATCCATGATTCAGTTGCCCTGAGGCCTGTTTCAGGTTCGCTGGGTCTGGGGCCCTGTTTTGGCCTGCACAGCCCAAGCTGAACTGTGCTGCTCTCTGTCAACCATCCATGTTATCTTGAGCTGAAAATTTGTTTCACTCTGTCTTTTTGTGGGTTCTGCTGCTCTACAATTTGTTTAGATTCATGTTTTTACAGGTATTTAGAGGGATTTGTGGGAGAGTTCAAGCAAGTCACTGCTTTTACTCCACCATCTTGGCTCCATCCATATAGACCAACATCTTATACCATATGCCAAGATAAGATCAAAATGAATACATAATTTAGACATGAATGGTGATACCATAAACAAATTAGAAGACCAAGGAATAGTTTACCTGTCAGACCTATGGAGAAGGGAAGAATTTTTGACCAAACAAGAAAGAGAAAGAGAGAATTACTACATGTAAAATGAATAATTTTGATTATATTAAATTAAAAATGTTTTGCACAAACAACATCAAGATGAGAAGGAAAGCAGAAAGCTGGGTGGGGTACAGCAAGTGTCTCTGATAAGGGCCCCATTTCTCAAAAATACAGCAAAGTTAGTCAAATTTATAAGAATACAATTCATTCCCCAATTGATAAATGGTTAAAGGATATGAACAGGCAGTTTGAGATGAAGAAATCAAAGCTATCTATAGGCATATGAAAAAAATGCTCTAAATCACTATCGATTAGTGAAATGCAAATCAAAACAACTCTGAGGTACTACCTCACACCTATTAGATTGGCTTACAGGACAAAATAGGAAAATGATAAATGTTGGAGAAGATGTGGGAAAATTGAAACACTAATGCATTGTTGGTGGAGTTGTGATCTAACCATTCTGGAGAGCAATTTGGAACTATGTCAAAGACCAATCAAACCATGCATACTCTGTTTCCTACCTGTTTCCTCTGTATCAGTTCTTCCTTCCATACCATTTTTTTGAGATAATTACTCCATCTTACCTTTGTCTATCCAATTTTATTTTGTTTTTAGAACCACCCCATCATACACAACTCTGACACAACCTTTCTTTCAAATTACCTTAGTAATCATAATAGTTTTAAGAATACTGATAACATTTTCATATATCTTAAGTAAGTAGCTTAACCTTTATCAGTGCCTGATGATTAGTCTTTAGTGATTCTCTTTATTTCTTCTGGATCTTTTATATCAAATTTTCCATTGAGTTCTGGTCTTTTTTGTTACAAATACTTGAAAGTCTTTCAGTTCATCAAATATCCTCTTTTTTCTATTCAGGATTATACTCAAGTTTTCTGGGTAAGTTATTCTTAGATACAAACCCAGCTCCTTTGCTCTTTTAAATATACTATTCTAAGACCTATGGTCTTTTAGTTTAGAACCTGCTAGGTCTTGTGAAATCCTAATTGTTTTTTCCACAGTATTTAAACTGGTTTTTTTTCTTGTTGTTTGCAATATTTTCTCTTTAACCTGAGGATTTTGAAACTTGGCTATGAAATTCCTAAATGTTTTCTTCCTAGGATCTCTTTCAGGTAATGATTAGTGTATTCTCCTTTTTCTACTATACCTTCTAGTTCTAGAAATTCAGGCAATTTTTCTTAATAATTTCTTGTAATATTGCATCCATATTTTTTTTATCATAACTTTCAGGTAGTCTGACAATTCTTGTATTGTTTATCCTCTGTTCTCCAGATGAATTTTTTTTCTAATAAGAAGTTTCGAATTCTCTTCTATTTTTTCTGGTTTTATCATATCTTGGCTTCTTTTAACATCATTTGATTCCACTTGCCCAATTCTAGCTTTCAGGGATTTATTTAATAATACTTTCACTGGAAAGTCTAAATCAAGGGCACTATATTCAATTTTATTTACAACATTTTAAGAGGGATATTGACAAGCTAGATTATGTCCAGAGTAAGGTAAAGATGATGAGCATCAACTTACAAGATTATTGAAAAGTTGACTGAGGCCTCCAGGGTGGGTGCTGGCAGCAGGTCTAATTCTTGCTAAAAATTGATGGTTAAATATCCAGTGTTTCACAGCTTGGAAATGAGCAAACGCTACATAAGAGAGATTAATTTATTCTTTTGTTGATCACCTGTATTTAGGAATGTGATGAAGAAAATGTAACAACATACATTAAACTTAAAAGTGTGTGTGTGTGGGGGGGAAAGATGGTGAGCGTAATAAAACCAAGACATATGAGGAAATATTGAAGGTTTCTCTCTGGTGGAGAGAAAACATGAAAATTGCCTTCAACTTTTGAAGGATTGGGTTCTTTTTATTTAGCCCTGGAAGATCATGCTCACTGAGAAAAGTGATAAGTTGGATGATTTTAAAACAAGACCAGGCAAAAATAAACAAACAAATAAATAACAACAACAACGCTCTAACTCCCCAATAACTGGGAAGTCTAAAAATGGAATAAGTTGCCATTTTATTTAGAAAGTTCCACATACTCTATTGGAAATTTGTTCAAGAGAATGTGCTTGGGAAACTATACAAATGGTTTAAAGTTAATTTCTCCTTGAGATTAGATACTGGATTACAGTATCTCTAAAGCCTCTTCAATTCAAAAATGGAAAGGAAACATTGATTATTAGAAAGAATATTGAATTTAGAGCCAGGAGTCATGAGCATGAATTCCTGAGTGACTTTTAGATCTAAATTTTCTTCTCACATTTCTGTGATTCTGGTGTATCTGCAAGCTACCATTCAGCTGGTTGGGAATATAACTAGGTTAATGCCACTGGAACGTTACCTCAGAGTAGACAATTTAGAGGATTCCTGCAACACTGTGTCTAGGAATACTTACATTCTTGGCTCTGACAGCTTATCTGTAGCCTTGTCATAGAGCTTATTCTGATCCCCTTTAGCAACCTGGAAACCTTGTGGTACTCTGGGCCACCACTGCTCTCGATATCTGCCCCATTTTCGAAAATGGCTAGTTATGGTTGTGTTGCCATCTTATATGGCTTTAATACAAACTACATTCATAAAGGTAATAATCTTTTTGTTCTCTTTAACAAATCATGATTTCATATAAATAACAAACTATGGATACAGACTTTTGTTCAAATATGTTGCTGCTTTCTCATGATATTCATAGATGCAGTCACACCTGGAACAAAGGGTAGAGAAACAGCAATTCTCCCTCTGTGTCTGCCAGTTGTGCTGTAATTCTAAGGAGACTGCTTATATATCCCGAAAGAAGAAGCATACTCCTCTAATTGACAATAACAATGAAATGTCCTACTACTTGTAAACCGCCTTGCCAGTATAGAGAATTTGGGAAGAAATTTTAAACTTTTCTCTAGAGGTTAACCCATTTCTGGGCCAGAAATGGGACAAAAATGTTAGCAACCAAGTGACAACTTGTTATTGTTTTGTTTGTATTAATTTGTTCTATACTGAGCCGAAATATTCTCAGGCACTAAAAGAGACATGTGGCACCACATGTGCAGTGCTCAGCTGCTGAATGCTCCTAGAAAGGAGAATGTTTAGCTAGGAAACATTTTGCAGTATTGGTCCTATAATCTACATTTTGGGGAGGGTTAGTTGAGAAGGGGAAAGCTGCCTCAGTGAAATACTGCTTCACTTCAAAATTCATATCAGCTATTATCTTATAGCTTGAGAGTTTCAAAAGCTCTTCATTTCAAAATGAAATATAGTAGGCTTGGTGATTAATTTGGTTGAATAGTAAAAATCCTAAGAACACTTTCATAGCCAGAAAACTAATTCATAAGTTTAATTTCACATCTTTCTTCTTTTTCTTTCTTTTTAAATTTTCAATTCATTCACTGTTCAAGGGATCAAGGGAAAGAAACCCTATGCAAAATTTAACAAAGTGCTAATAATACAAACTTCATGAAAAATGGACCAAAAGCCCTTAGAAGAGCTCTTTGAATTCTGGGAAGTTACAATTCATTCCAAGTTCTGGGTAATACAAAAGCATTTGCATGTGAAAAGTCTTTGTAACATTTGCTTCCATTCTTGTTAGCCTTGGATGCATTGACTTTGATTTAGCAAACTGCAAAAAGGAACAACAACAAGAAGTTTTATTTTCTCCAGATGTGTGGAGATGCTTAGCCTACAATATCTATTTTCCCACACCAGCTGCTCAGGGATATTCCATGGTTGGTTTGTTTCCATTTTACCAAGATGTTGTTTTGCATACAGCTTGACTCTGCTTAGGCAGTGTTTGGGGGGTCAGGATAAGGTTAATGGAGCTAAACATTCTATCTAGCCAAAGGAGCAGAATTAAGGGTGAGCCAAGACTTTAACATATTTCAGAAACTGTTACATTTTCAATTAAAAAAAAAGACCCATACTCAGAATAGTAATTTGAAAATATAAAATAAAAATAATTTGTGCCTAGAAAAATCACAGAACTGCAACTTTAATTGCTTCTGTACATCCAGTCCTTGGTTATAAAGTTTGTCAAGCTTCTTAGTTGCATGAAGTTTTCTTTGGGGTGATTTTAATTATTTGTGTTTTATTGAGGCAGATGTTTATCTGAAGGAGAGATATAAAGAGACCTTGCACAGAAGCCAGAATTGAGTTCTATCCTCTCAAAATTCACTGAAGATCTGAATGCAGCTTGAATAGGAAATGAAAGCCTGATCCCACGAATAATAACAGAAACTTACCTTTCTTGTCAAAACCTAAAAGAGCCAACATTTTCTGAAGTTACAGCATAACTAATCTTCCATGCTCATTAAATCGGATGATGTTCTTATTCACACTCCATGACTTTTACATTTTTCTCAACTATGCAACAAATGTAGTGTTTGTGTAGGGCATGGAAGGATAAACTCCTGTATTTGGTCCTCCTCCAGATGACTACAGATGGACCACTAGTACTATTTTGTCAAAGAACCTCTTGTGTTCTGATAGTTCTTTCTTCCATAATATTTAGTGAATTTGAGCTTTATTGGGTAAATTTTATTCTACTAAGTGGAGTACGACTCTAAGAAATGTTTGTTTACTTTCTGTGAAGCTATGAGTGGTTCAGATCATGAAATCCACATTTAGACATTGTTAAGCCATATTATTAGTACACTTCTTGGTTACTTTATACCATTGAAAATGCATCTGAGCATCATGAATGAAGAGACAGAAAACTGCTTAAGTCACATGGGCATGTTCATGAATTCATGAATTCACATACACATAATCTTACTTCCTATGACCACTCACCCCCCAATATTTTTACTGTGAAATAGGAAAGAATTTATGTAAACAACCAGGTCATATTCTCCTACCACATTTAGCAACCTTCATTAATCTTTGAGATTCTCAGCTGGATTTACTGAAGAACATTGACAAAGTTAACAAGTGGCAAAGTTAATTGGAATCTAAATCTCCTAGCATTTCTCCCTTCCATCAGCATTTCCTTGAATGCCCTTTATGCAATTGCAGCAAGGTTGTGTGATTTCTTAGAGAAGCCTATATTAACATCATGGTGATTATTTTATGACAGTAAAAAAAAAAACTGTGAATGTATTAGAGAAGGAAGGAATTATGAGTGAATGAGAAGAGGAAAATTTTCAAAATTTTATTCTCAAAGTGTAACAAATAGAAGATGAGTTAAAATTCAGCTAAACATGATACAGAATGTTTAATAGTAATATTTTCCAGTGCTATATGGCTATAATAAAAATAACTATCACATATAGGACTTTAATGTTTCCAAATTCTTTACACATATTCACATACACACACATGCGCACACGCACACACATGCACACGCACACACACACATACACACAAACATATAAAATCTCATTTTATTCTCACAACAACCTTTGAAAGTGAGTGCTATTATGTCTTCTTTTTATGTTTGAGAATACTAAAGTAGACACAGGTTAATGGCTTGCCCAGGGTCACACAGTTAAGTGCCCGAGGCTGGAATTGAATTCAGGTCTTCCTGACTCTAGGTCCAAGGCTCTATCACCTGTAATATCTCAGTCTTCAAAGAACTGAAATTGAGGTCCAAAGGGCAATAGAGATACATGGTGGGTACGAACAAACTACAAAAGTTTCTAAAAGTATTTGTAAAGAAGGTCATCAAAGAAATATATGAATACAAAAGATGGTGTGCTCTCCACATGGTAAGAACAAAGAATAGACAAGCTGTCTTCTTCTTTGGTAGCCATGGTGTAAAAGCAAACAAACAAACAAAACAGTGACTCTCTCCAATATATTGCATTTACTCTTTGCATCCAACTTATAGACATATGGACAAGAGGATCCCAGAATAGGCAAGCCTGGGTAGAATATGGGATAATAGATATAGACCTAAAAGGGACCTTCCAGTCCCTCTAGTACAACCTCATCGTCTTATAGATAGTAAACTAAGGCCCAGAACAATTAAAGAGCCACATCACTCCCCAAGTCAATCAATTCTATTGACTCCCTAGTGTGTCTAGCTTTAATTGTATCTTCTTCTGTTTAGCTTTTTAAAATTTTAATTGATTTATTTTGATATATGAACAATCATTTCCATAAGCTTTTGAGTTTTAATTTTTTTCCCTCCTTCCCCACCTCCATCCCTAAGACAGCATGCAATCTATTATAGGCTATATATATATATATATACATATACATACATTCCTATTAAAGACATTTTCACATTAGTGATGTTATAAATAAGAATTAGAACTAATAGGAGGAACCACCAGAAAGAGGAAACGCAACACAACAGAAGAAAAAAAATAGCAAATAGTACACTTCGATCTGCTTTCAAACTTCATAGTTCTTTCTTTGGATGTGGATAGCATTTTCCATCATGAGGCTTTTGGACATGTCTCTTAGATTCTTGTGTTGCTGAGAATGGTTAAGTTTATCAATATTAGTCATCGCACAACGTGCTTGTTACTGTGTGCAGCGTTCTCCTGGTTCTGCTCAGTTCACTCAGCATCAGACCATACAAGTCTTTCCAGGTTTTTCTGAAGTCAGCCTGTTCATCATTCGTCATAGCACAATAGTATTCCATTGCATTCATATACCACAACTTGTTCAGCCATTCCCCAATTGATGGACATCCCCTCAATTTCCAATTCTTTGCTGTCACAAAAAGAGCTGCTATAAATATTTTTGTACATATGGGTCCTTTTCCCATTTGTATGATCTCTTTGGGATACAGCCCTAGAAGTGCTATTCCTGGGTCGAAGGGTATGCACATTTTAAAGCCCTTTGGGCATAGTTCCAAATTGCCCTCCAAAATGTCTGGATCATTTCACATTTTGTTTAGCTTTTACAAGTATTCCTTTATAGCCTGGCCCCAACCTTTTCTTGCTGTTTCATTTGACATTATTCTTTCATCCCTATTCTATGATCTGGACAAACTTTTCTCTCTATTCCTCACTCATCATACTCCATCTGCTGTCTGTGTACTTTTGCCCTGGATGTCCGCTTTGGGGAAGGACTCCCTCCTTCCCTCATGCTCTTATAATATTTCTGTTCCTTCAAGGCACAGTTCAAGCACCACCTTCCACATGAAGTCTTTCTTGATTCTCCCACCCTCATCCAACTGCTAGTGTTTTTCCTCCTAAACTACCATGGTATTTAGATACTTTATATTTATTGTCTTCTTATTTTTCTTTATATATTTATATTTGCACTCATTGCCTTCCACATTAGAATGTAAGCTCCCTTATGAGATTGTATCTCTAGTGCCCACAGCAGTTCCTGGTACACAATAGGAATTAAATGCTTGCTAATTGCTCACTCAAAACTACCAATAGATAGTATTCATCAATGATAAGCTTTAAAGCTGATCCTCTTACTGCCAATCCATTATTATTCCTTTGTACAATCTACATTGCCAAAAGCAATACTGACATCCACAAGATCACAGATTCTTTGGAGCATTTGTGTTTTCTAAGTTCATAAAACTTTAAGGACTATCAATGTGTCACCTGTTCTTATTCCTTGATACCATGAAAAATATGTATCCAAATCATCCCAGAAACAGTTGTTGCTATACTACCTCTAGAAATTCCAGTTATCGAAATCTTCCATACTCCTTTATTAGTTGAATTACTTATGCAATAATTAGAAAAAAAGTATGGCCTTCCAATGGAAAGGTAACATCAAGTTCTAGACTGTCTATACATGCAAAATTATTTGACTAATTTATTTAATTTGACCAGTTAATTTAAATCTTTCTCATCTCACTATAAATTCAACTATGTCCCCTCCAAGATACTGAGAATAACTAACATCTTTACTATAATCATCTTGTAAATATTTGGAGACTCTTTTATTAGACTAATTTTTTTTTGTTTGTCATTATGGCTCTTGTTTCCTATTCTTATACTTTTAAATTATATCTCTGCCTCATTGTCATTTCGTCATATTTATCTTCAAATTGGGCATAACAACCAAATAAAGTTCTCACCAATGAAAGAAGTGGGAAATCATCCTTCTGCTAAGATACTCCATCCCTGTCATTACGTTTCTATTAATATGTCTAATACTCATGTTAGTGTTAAAGTAAGTATGAATTATTAACTCATATTCAACTAGGATATACTATACTTCCTAGACATGATTTGTGGCTAGTCACATTTTGCATCTCTGTTATTCTGATTTTTATAATATAAAGCACAGTTCAGTAGAATAACTATTAGGTTGAGAGTGTGGAAATCTGGGTTTAGGTCTTGGTTTTTCAACTAACTACCAAACCACTTTATTTTTGGACAAGTCACTTAGTTTCTCTTTTCCTTAATTTCTTCATAGCAAGACTATAGGATGGGAATAGATGACATCAAAATTTTTTTCTTATTTAAAATAATTTCAAGTATTTATTCATCAAGCTCAAGAAAGTATCAGATAATGCCAATGACATGTACAATCACAATGGAACACTCCCCTCATAACCCCCAGGCTATTTTTCCAACTTGCTCTTCAGATTTGAGTATCCAAAGGGCAGCTGGTCCCTTGGGTTCTTTGGTCTAATCCTTTGGGTCCATATTCTTTAAGCTATGGTTCATAGGTCCCTACCAATGTATTGTACATCAATAAGTAAGCATTAGACACAATTGTTAGTAAAAGCTTTTACTAGATTGACAATTTAAAAATAAAGTAGCTATAAAACATTACTTTCCCTTCAAAATCCTAGAATGTACCCTACTCTCCCACAAATATATGAAAACATTCCATTGACTATACCATCACTTCAAACTATTGTCCTATTTCATTCCTTCCATTCATAATCAAACTTTTAGGAAAAAGCAGACTACTCAAAAAGCACTGTCTTCACTTCTCTTGTTCTCTTCACAAAGTTCAGAATACATTACCTTACAAGCCAACATCTTCTTTCTTTATTCAACTGAAACCCTTCTCTCTAGTTGCCAACGATCTTTTAATTGTGAAATCTGATAGTCTTTTCTCCATCTGTATCTTTTTTGAACTGTCTACAATCTGTGTCATTGCTAAATACTCTTTTGTAGTTAATCTCCATTGTTTGGTCATCTTCCGTTGTAGAGTGTTTAGCACAGTGCCGGGCACATAGCACTATATAAATGTTTCTTGTTGTAGTTATTATTATTGTTATTATATGACACTTGTGTGTTTCCAAATCTTAGTTCTGGGCCCTCTTCTCTTGTCTATTCACACTCTCATTAGGTTACCTCATTACTTCTGGTGGGTTTAATTAGGATATCTATGCAAATGACTCTATCTATTTAGCCCTAGTTACTCTCCTGAGTTATAGTCATCTCCAGTTGTCTGCTGGAAATTTCAGACTGTGTGTCAAATAGTTTCCTCAAGATAAACATGTCCAAAACCCAATTCGTTATCGTCCTTTCTACCCCCAAACAATTTCTTTCCTGAACTTTACTATTTCTATTAATATCCCCACCCTTCTGGTTCCCAAGGTCCTCAATGTTGGTGTTATTTCTTCCTACTCACTCTTTATTTCCCCTCCCCCATATCTAATCAGTCACTAATCCTATCATTTCTATGTAATTTCTATGGGGGGAGGGAACTCCAGTCATCCTGATCTATATCTTGCCCCTGGACCCAGATGTCTCTGGAGGAAAAAGTCAGACTGGTGACTGCACAGCTCTCTCTCACTTAAATCCAATTAATTCTCAAGTCATGACATCTCCTTCCTGATGTCATGGTCCTCTTCAAGAATGAAGGGTAAACAACAACCTGTGAATAGCAGTAGCTGCCCCACTGGCCAGTTCCAGTTAACCAAAACAACACCATTCTTCCTTCCCTCCCTCCTCTTCCTCCTCTCTCTCTGTCCACATAGTGAGTCATACTCTTACCTGCAGGTATTCTGCCCAAAGGAATATAAATTTTGATTGATGAAACCTAGCAAGATATCTTGGGGATAATGGACAAGATTTCTTCTTTTTTCCACCACATCTTAAACCCAAATCACTCTCATTGATTGGCCAACAATAGGGCCCAGCCCAAGTCTCACTTGGTCATTGTGTGGATTCTGATGGCTTAGAGTGAGTATAAATAGCAATTGTTTCTGTTTTAGCCAGAAACCCTGAGGGTCTTCCCCTCCCAGATTGATTTTATTTTAATTTATTTTTGTATGTTTTTATTATTTTACTTTTATTTTATTTTTAGGCAAAAGGGGCTATTCTTTGACTCATTTCCACCTAACCTTAATAACTGAATGGGCATTGTCTCAGACAAACTGAAACCTAGGAACGATCTTTGCTTAAAAAGTCCATGGTATTCCGTTGCATCTGGGGCCATCTCCAGTCATCCTAATCTATCTATATCTTGCCACTGGACCCAGATGGCTCCAGAGAAGAGAGTGAGGCTGATGACTCTGCACAGCCCTCCCTCACTTGAATCTAATTCACTTGCAAGTCATGATATCTCCTTCCTGATGTCATGGTCCTCTTTGAGAATGAAGGACAAACAACAACAACAATCCTGTCATGTCTATGTCTCCAACATATTCCTCATCCATCTCATTTTCTCTGATTTCAGGACTACTATTTTAGTCCAGTTCCGTGTTAATTTTCATGTAGACTATTGCAATAGTCTCCTAATTTGTTTCCTGCCTCAAGTAACCAATTAATTCATTTGCTCTATAGTTGCCAAAGTTGTTTTCCTGAGGTAAAGATTTTATCACATTACTTTCCAAGTCCAAATCCAATGGCTCCCTCCTGCCTTTAGGAGCAAATATAAATTTCCATTTTTGACTTTTTACAGTCCTTTAAAACTCAACTTACGAGACACCAAATTTGTAGAATATCAGGTAGAGTTAACAAAGGATTGGGCAGCTTGGTGCCACAGAAGATAGAAATGTTGGGCCTGGAGTTGGTAAGACCTGAGTTCAAATCTGGCTGTATGCACCTGGGCAAATCATCCAACCCTGGTTGTCTCAATTTCCTCATCTGTAAATGAATGGAGAAGTAAATGGCAAACCATTCTAGTATCTTTGCCAAGAAAACCCCAAATGGCATCACAAAGAGTCAAGCATGACTGAAACAACTGAACAACAACAGAACAAAGGTTCTCTCAGTTTCAATTATAATGATGACCACAGGCTGAATCTGAGCAGCAGAAATATAGATTATGCCACGTCTGCTTAGCCATGTAATGACTAGCAAGAATTTTTCAGTATGTAACAACTACAAATTCTTTAACTTTCTAGGTTGCATACACGCAAGCGAGTTCAGAATAAAAGTGATGGTCCGAGTAGACTTGCTGAAGCACCTATTTCTAGTGTCCCAGCAATGCTGGAAGTTTCCCATAAGCTTTTTGCAGGGTATATCTTCTCTAGGATCTTCCCCCTGCTTCTAGAAGAGTGAGCTTAAACTATAACTATGATGATGGTAAGGCAGATATATAGGAAATATACTTGGCAAAGGCAATTGACGGCTCTTGGTAATGCAAACTGTGGACATCCATACTCTCTCGAAGTTTCCTAATACAGCTCCCTTTGGACACAGCATCTTTGCTGAGTATTTTACATAGTTGGATTCCCAAGGCCTGCTCTTTTCCAAAGTTTGAATATTGATCATAAAGCAGCTTTCATCTCTGCTACCAAAAGTCCTGTTGCTCCAGAGTTGCTTCATCTCTCAAATAAGTGCCCTTAATGTCCATTGTTCTGGAATGTGTTTCTGTGCTCCCTCAATTATGCCTCAAGAGAAACAACTAGGTAGGGTGTGAGGAAAGAAATTATCTCTACCTCCAGGGATCTTCTGGAGTATACACAAAGTATTTCTGAGCCTGAAACTGTACTTGCTCAGAAACTTCAGGGTTTAGGCCTTAGGAGAATGGTAAATCTTCCTGTTTAGGCAATCCTAACTCCTTTAAAAAAAAACAAACAAGCAAACAAACAACTTCAATGGTTCTCTATGGTCTTAAAAAAATACAACACAAACTCCTTACTGTGGCTTTTAAATCTGACTGCAATCTGCATACAACTTACCTTTCCAGACTTTCTCCTCCATAATCTTACCTTCAGAAACTTCACATTTCCGGTCAAATTGCAAGACTACTACTTCTTCCTCCAACTTAACACTTGAGCTCCTGGCTCCAAAGGAGCTATCCTCCATATACCCTTATAAATCTCTTTCAGTTAAATGCCTTAACTCCTCTCAAGTGTTGGGTCAGGTGCCACCTCCTTTGAGTCTTCCCTAATTTCTTGTTTCTTGGTTTTATGACTTTCCTCAAATAATCTTGTACTATGCTTACTCATATATATGTTCTAACCCTCCTCCACACTTCCCCAATAAAAAGTAACTTCCTTGAGAGTAGGGAATGGTCTGATTTTATTTCTGTCTTCCAAGTGACCTTCGATCGTTGCCTTGTCATGGCAGAACAGCTTGTGTAACCCACTGAGACTATGAATTATGCCATGCAATATTACCAGGTTATAGTGGAAAGTTCCAAGAAAACATGATCTAATGGAGAAGGAAGTGGCAAACCACTCCAGTATCTTTGCCAAAAAACAAACAAAAAAAAAAAACAAAAAAACAAAACAAAACCAAAAAAAGCCACATGGACAACACACAGTCTTTGGGAGATAGAAGAGGAAAGATGAACTTGGCATGTGATGGTCTATGGGGTCATGAAGAGTCTGACATGACTAACAAGTGAACAACAACAAAAAACAACTCTAATACTAATAACTGTCTTTCCATAACCCCTCTAACATTGCTGGGCATGAGATAAAACCTTAGTTGTGCTTCTTTTCATTTCTCTTATCACTGGTGATAATGAGATTCCTTTCCTCTATTAATATAACCATCAACTTAGTTCCAAATTGTCTCACCTTTCAACTAGATAACTGCAATAGATCTTCTTGATTCAAGTTTCTCCCCACTGTAGTCCATCTTCTACAACACTGCCAAAAGGATTTTCCTTAAGCATTGGCATCCTTGATTCCTTACTCACATTCACCCCACATAACAAATCTGTTGTCACATCTTATCTTCCTGCCTTCACAGTCTCTCATTTTGTAAGTTCTCTTCTCCACTCAAACAGCCCCAAGAATTCTACCAACTCTTTCATCCATCATCCAGGCTATTGCGATAGCCTTCTAATTCTTCCAGCCTCAAGATTCTAGCCAATATAATCTGTCTTCCACTCAGCTGCCAAAGCAATTTTCCTAAAGCACAGGTCTGCCTATGTCACCCCCTTATTAAAAAAGTTCCACTTGCGCTCTTTTACCTCCAGGTTCAAACATGAAATCCTCTATCATTTAAAACATTTCACAACTTAACCCTTTCCTTCCTTTAAAAATCTTCTTAAGCTTTATTCTCATTTACATTTTCTAGAATCTAGCTATATTGGCATTTATACTATATGCTGTTCCCTATATATGATAGTCTTTCTTACAACTCCATGAATTTGCTTTGGCTTTCCCTCACAATTGAGATACACACACATGCTTTCTAGCTTCCCTGATTTCCTGACTTCCTTTAAGACTTAACTTAAACCCTACCTTCTGCTAGAGACATCTTCCAATTTCTCTATTGCCCCTCCATACCCATTTGTGCCTTCCCTCCTAGATTACCTTCTTTTTTCACACTGAATATCCCTTATAGCTACAGAATTATTTTCATGTTGTTTCCCCCATTAGAATGTTAACATCTTGAGAGCAGGAACTCTAGCTTTGCTTTGCTTTGCTTTGTGCCTTCAGCATTTAGCATGGTGCCTGGAATATATTTGGTTCCACAAACAAACAATAACTAACTCAGTGACTGAATGCCTGAATTACCTTCAAATCAACCAACCCCATTGGCTCCATATTGCCTCCAGTATAAATATGAATTTCTTTTTTCAGCTTCTAAAGATATCACCACATGGACTTAACCTGTCTTTTCATACTCATTAGATATGAGCCTCCCTTTTCCACCTTCATAAATGCTATGATTGACTAAACTGGCCTTTTCTCTGTTTCTCACATGTGATACTCCATCTATGCCCACTGACTTTGTATTGGCTGTGTTCTTCATGCCTGAAATTTTCTCCCTCATTACCTCACCTCAAGGACTCCTATTTTTTCAAGACACAGGTCCAGCACCACTTTCTACATGAAGTCTGTGATGCTCCCATTAGCTTGGACCTTTCCTCCTAAACTACCTTGTAAATTTAACTACTTTGGATATGTTGGTACTTATTCCCTTTTGTGTATGTTTGTATACATTTGTGTATATGTATTTACCATCTGTTTCATTAAATATCAAATCTCTTTCAAAGCAGGGATTGTTTCACTCTTTGAAATTGTATCTCTACGATAGAGCCAGGAATATAAATTGATATGGAACTTTTGTTTGATTAGTCAGTGATATACAGTGATATACAAATATACTTTCCTATCAACTGTACCTGATACATAGTAGATGCCTAATAAATGCTTGCTGATTGACATGTAGTTAATTAATTTTTTATTATATTTTGGCTGTGGCCCCCATGCCTGGAATTAGACATGACAATGATATACTCATCATGTTCAAAGTCTTCCGACTCTCTTTGAAGAAAATATTCATAATGTAAAACTGTATAACCTCTGAATAGTCTTTGTCTTTTTATTTTCATGTATTTACAGCAGATCACATTTTATAATGCCATCTCTACATCTTCTAGCCAGCTGTCTTTATCCTTTCTAGAGTAGTCAATCAGTATAAAAATATATAAGGAATTAGTTTATCAAAGTTTACCAAATGTTTATTGAATTTTCTCTACTTCTTTATCCTCTACCATCCTTCATCTTAGCACAAATTATAATTATCTTTACTTTGTTTTGTTTACTTATGCTTATTTTCCAAACCACAAAGTAAAATGAAATGTGCAGTGATATGATATTTCTTTTTGCTATTCTTGTATGTTCTTGTATAGCATGCAACCCATTACTGTATTTACCTTTCTAATGAGCCACCCTTCTATTAAGTCAAAAATCACTCTGTTTTCAGGTTTAATTTACCATAAGAATGTCAATATAGATATGTTTCAGTTGATTCAGTTTTGTCTAAAAATATTAATTGTAGGACAAAAGTGGAAAATCAAATAATAACATTTAAATTAGAGGGGATTTTTTGTCTAAAATTGTGATTCTTAGCAAAAATATACATATAATAATGATTTTTGCACAGAAAGTGGCATAAAGGACATTATGAAGATGATGTATGGTTAGAAATACAGTTTGGCTGATCATGTAACAAAAATGAGAACCAACAAATGAACAGCTCTAGAACTTTATTGGTATGTGCTAGAAAACTTATTAAAAATTACACATCTGTTTGGGACATTATAATGTTTCACATAGCTACTAAAGACACACGTGTGTGTGTATGTGTATGTGTGTGTGTGTGTGCGTGTGTTGTGTGACATTTGATAATGCTTGTTGATTGAGGAAGCAAGAATACATGGCTTAAAAACTTAAGATATGCATTTCCTCCCAAATAGAAATGAAGAACTACAATGTGACCTTTACTACATGTCTAAAAGGTTAAGAAATTTACCCATGAGATGAAGATAATATTTACCAACAGAATGAAGGATTGAAGATTTCCTTTGATCTTCATAGCCTCTCCAAACACCCCAAAATAAGATTGAAGTGGAAGATATAAAGTAATTGCAGCCGTCTCCATAGGCTATGACAAGAAAAAGTCTACTGACAAAACCTGATAAATGAATAGCAGAGAAAGTTAATTGATAACTCTTAACATGATTACTTAGCACCCTCTCCTTATCAGCCCCTACACTCTGATAGAGCAGCATAATCAGAAATATGGACTTGTAATCTGGTATCCACTCAAAATTTTTCTTGCTGCTACATCAGTCTCTATAAGCACACATTGGTTCTGTTCTTTTGTGAACAGAACCAACCCCTTTTGTGAAAACTACCAATAGAACCCAAACCTTTTCCGCCCCCTTCCCTTGCATTCAAAAGTGGTAGAGAAAAGAAAGTGGACTTTTTCTCTGATTGGAGTTGAAGAGTACTGTTATATTGCACTCAGCCATAAAACAAAAGAAGAGGGAGAACTGGAGCAGGGCACAAGCATATCATGGGAATATACCAGGCCTGAAGAAAAAGGCACTGACATCCAGTTGAGGCTAATTTTATCCCCATAGAAGTCACTTGAGGCCAGGACTGGAATTGGTCCAAAGTGATTTCACCAGCCTAAGATGAGCCTGAGACAGTTTTTTTTGGTCCAGCCCTCAGAATATATGACTCCAAAAGGAAAAGAGTCAAAAAATTAGAAAGGAATGTAAGAAAGAAAAAAAATGAAATTATCAAAGGCCTCACAAGGTAGAAAATGAGTTAGAAACCTTGGACACAAAGAGATACATCAACAGGGAAGATATTAATCAAAACTCTGACTTACAGATTATATAATTAAGTCTAAATATCTCTAAGTAAATGTTAAAATGAAAAGGAAGTTGAACCAACCCCTGATGAGAAAGAAGATCCTGTGGATTCTCAAGACAACATGGAACCACCACAGCTTGTTCCTGAATGGTTCAAGAAGGAAATAAAAATCATAACTTTATGGGCTGCACAAAAGAAATCTTTAACAGAATGGAAAAACTTAAATTCAGTGTGGTGATTCTCACCAAAAGAAAAAAAAAGAGATAACGGAATGGAAATATAAATATATAGAAGCAAAGGACAATCTTGAAAACTTGGAATAAGAGAAGCAAAAAGCAATAATGGTAACAGGAAATATGTTCTCTATACAAGCAAAATATTGATTTCAAAGACACAATACCTAGAAACAACTTAAAGACAATGAATCTAGAAGAACCCAACAATTAAAAAAAAAGCCTAAACACAACAACATAAGAAATAATACAAGAATAATTTCAAGAAATTCCGAATACAGAAAACAAATTGCTACTTGAAAGAATCCACAGATTGCCTCCAGGAAACAAAATGATAAAACAACAATAAACAACAGCAAAATCTATGCTACAAACTCCAAAACACATAGTGTAATTTAAAAATTCTGATGATACGCAACAATTTCTTCAAGAGACCAGGAGAAAGATCTCTAAATATAAAGGGAATGAAATTTGAATAAAATAACATTGTTCTGATCCCACCAGAAAAACACAGAGGAAATGGAATAATGCTTTTCAAAAGAGCATAGTATCTCAAGATATAACCCAAGGTTACACACTTTGTAAACCTGAGCCCAGTCATCAATGGGGGAAAAAAGAGAAAAAGATGTTTAATAAAAGGAGACTTTGGAAGCAATTCTACAAAATAAACAATGTGAGTTCATTAGTCACTTTACAAACACAAGAAACATAAATAAATATAGTTACCAAGGAAAGCACAAGAAATGAAATAAATTGAGTGACTTGCTTGAACTTTCCCCCAAACCCCTCCAAATACCTATAAAAATGGCTGTAAACAAATTCTAAACCAGCAGAACCCACAAAAAGAGTGAAACAAATTTCCAGCCCAAGATAACCTAAATGGTTGATCAGAAAGGTATATCACCCCAGGCTGGGAGAGGAACGTAGTTCAGTTTGGCTCACAAGCAAACCTGGAGCAGGCCTCAGAGGACTGAATTGCAGGCAGCTGTGGAGGTCTCCAGACTTTTCAACCCATGAACACCAAAGATAACTTAGAAGGTCAGTGGGAAAAGTCTGTTTCTGCAGTGCTGAAAGAGAAACACAGGCTCCCAGGACCATTCCCTGAGCTCAGCCCCGGGGTGCCTCCTGAGCTTCCAGTCCACAGACTGAGGGGGAATCAAGTGTCTGATCAGAGGGGGATTGCAGGGATCTCTCTACTGGTGCAGTATTCTCTTGCTTTCCATGCTTGGATCTGGGTCACAGTTCTGGGTGGTGGTACTGGGGCAAGGAGGAGCACTGGTGTGGTGGAACTTATAGTGGCTGTGGAGAGAGAATCCTCCTCACAGTTCCAAGACAGAAAAGAGTTCTTGTGGTCACTCACAGACTAGAGCACAGGACAGGAAACGAGTAAATACCTCACCCTTGATCATAGCACCTTGTAAGAACTGAAATTTTACAGGTCCCTACAAGTATCTCTGAAAACAGCTGCACAAAACCCCTGACAGTACATTGGGACAGTACATTCTCCACACTGGAAACAAACCCCTACTTTAACAAAGAGTTTATAACTCAAGTAATTGGCCGGGACCATGAGCAAACAGCTCAAAAAGAGTCAGACTATATTATCTTACGTTGGTGACAGTTCAAGTATTGTGGAAATACAATCAGGATAACACAAGATTTAGCAGCTTCTACATTAAGGGACCGGAGAACATGGAGTATGATATTCCAGAGGGCAAAGGAGATGGGACTACGACCAAGAATCACCTACCCAGCAAAACTGAGTGTAATCCTTCAGGGTAAAAAATGGTTATTCAGTGAAATAGGGTACTTTCAAGCATTCCTGAGGAAAAGACCAGAGCTGAATATAAAATTTGGCTTTTGAATACAAGACTCCAGTGAAACATGGAAGAGGTAAACAGGAGATAATCAAAAGAGACTTTTTAAGGTTGAACTGTTTACATTCCTGCATAGAAAGATAATATTTGTAACTCATGAGTCCTTTGTCAATATTAGGATAGTGGGAGGGAAAAAAAATATATGCATGTATAGATAGATAGATAGAGGACACAGGGTGAGTTGAAGATGAAAGGGTGATATCTGGAAAATAAAATTAAAGGGTGAGAGAGGATTATACTGGGAGAAGGAGAAAGGGAGAAGTAGAATGGGGTTAATTATCTCACATGAAACAGTCAAGAAAAAGCTTTTACAGTGGAGAGGAAATGGGGGAAGGTGAGAGGGAATGAGTGATTCTTATTCTCATAGGATTTGGCTTAAGGAGGGAATAACATACACAATGGGGTATAGAAATCTATCTTACCCTACAGGAAAATCAGGGGGGAAGGGGACAAGAGAGCAGGGAGTTAATAGAGGGGAAATCAGATTGGGGGAGGGGGTAATCAAAAGCAAACACTTCTGAGGAGGGACAGGGTCAAAAGAGAGAATAGAATAAATGGGGAGTGGGATAGGATGAAGGGAAATATACTTAGTTTTTCACAATGACTACTATGGAAGTGTTCTGCATGTCTACACCTCTATAACCTGTATCGAAATGCTTGCCTTTTCAATGAGGGTGGGTGGGGATGGAGGAAGGAAGAAAATTTGTAACCCAAAGTTTTAAAAACACATGTTAAAATAAAAAATAAAAAAATAAAAAAAAAAGAAAGAAATTAAGCCAGGAAAAAAATGAGAAAAATAATAGAAAAAACTCACCTCTAGTGTCAACAACAACAGCAACCATCACTACATCTCTTTCTAAAAGTACACAAGTAGATATAGATGAAAATGAAACAAATAGAAGTGTTCCAGGCTTGAAACATTGTGGATTAAATCTCATAACATTCTTTCTACAAATGAATCATTACGTATATGTGTGCATGTAATTAAACTGAAGAGTTGGAGGACAGCTAAATGGGTAGAGGACAAAAGAAGTTAGAGGGGAATGCACTTTGTACCTTAATCAAGTCAATGGTAAAAATGAAAGAATAATAATTCCTTTAGTTTTTGGCTGTTTTCTTTTTGTTTCTTTGTTTTTGTTTTGTTTTGTCTTGTTTTGGTTGAAGAAATTGTTGAAGTGGCAAAGGAAGGCATTGAAATGGGAGAAAGAAATTCAGTGAACACAATTCAGTGGTGGGAGAGGGCCCCACTCAAGAACACTCCCATCATGAGAGCAATAGCTTAAAAAAGCCAAGATCTCAAAAAAACAAAACAAAACAAAACAAAACAAAAATAGACAAGATCTCCAACTGCATCCAGGGTCATGATCAGTTCTCCTGACCTATGTCATGTCATTTGACTCTGATGAATCTGGAGGAGAGAGTGAGGCTGATGATTGTCTGGCCTAACTTAAAGCCCAACTTGCAAGTCAAGACATCACCCTCCTGATGTCATTTAAAGGACGAACAACAATCAGTGAATAGTAGTTGTCCCTATGGGGACCCAACCGAGCAGTTTAGTTGTGAAATGTTGCTTCTTCTTGTCCTCTTCTTCCTCTTGTTCTTCCCTCTGCCCCCTTTGCCTTCCCTTTCCTCCTCTTATTCACCAGACCATGTGGGGAATCATACCCTTACATGTTGGTGCTCTGTCCAAAGGAATACAAATTTTGATTGCTTATACTTTGCAAAATATTTTGAGTATGGGGTCTAGATTTTTTCTTCCCTATTTATTTATTCTATCATTGTTTATTTAAAAAAACTGGGACGATTAAATCTTTTATCTCATGTAGTTTGGTTTTTTTTTTTGTTTGTTTTGTTTTGGTTTTTTTTATGATTTCTTGAAATATAGCTCTGGTAAACCAAGCTTTGATAAAGACCATTGGGATTCAAATGGAGCTACTTGACTATGCCTTTAAGCCCAAATCACTCTGACTCTCACTGATTGGCCAATAATAGTCCCAGACCAAGCCTTACTTGCTCATTGTTTGGGTTTTGATGGCTCAGAGTGAGTGTAAGTGATTGTTCCTGTTCTGGCAGGAAACTCTGAGGGTCTTCCCCTCCCAGATTAGATTGGTTTTTGAAGGCAAACTAGTCAAATTCTTACTTAGCCTTTAATCACTGAATGAGTCTTACCTCAGACAAATGAAGACCTAGGAAAAACTTTAACTTAAAAAGTTCAGGATCTCCAGATATATCCAGGGCCATCACCAGTTGCCCTGAGCTTTGTCTTGCCACATGACTCCGATGATTCTGCCCGAGAAAGTGAGGCTGTTTACTTTGCACAGTCCTGCCTCACTTAAATCCAATTCACTTGCAAGTTAAGACATCAACCTCCTGATGTCATTGGTCCTCTTCCAGAAAAAAGGATGAACAACAACAACAGATTCTATAATGGGAGGCTTTGACCTTATAATGGTATGATTTACAGGGTTTAGCACTCAGAAAGACCATTGCCTCTGAGAAAGTACTGTACCACTAAAGGCAAGATACTGCTTCAGGCAGGAAAAATCAGAGCTTCTGGGAACAGCCAGCTTCCAGAAGTGTGGAAGTGCATAGTAACAGTGAAAAGATTTGTTGGGTAAATGGGAAAGAAAATGATCAAATGAAGGCAGGAGATATTAATGAACTACAAAATTAAAAACAGAAACTTGTATTTTAACCATGAGGCAATAACTTAGATCTTCTTTACCTCTTGCAGAAATTGTGCTTCTAAGAGTACACTACAAAAGAATAAAAGAATAAAAGGGATTTGGGTGGAAAATATGCAAAGCAATAACAAAAATTGTTCAGGACAAGAAATTCAGAAAAGATATTTTCAAAGGTGGGGAACCTGTGGCCCTAAGGCCACATTGTAGCTCACAGGGATTAACGAAGGAATTTTTAAAAATTCTAATGACCATGAATCAAAGAATAATGGATAGAATAGACCAAAAGTGAAGAGAATTAATGAAGAGAACGAGAAAAAGAAAACCTTTATTAAAAAGATATCCAAAATTAGAAGAAAAAAAAATGAAAAGGGCTAGAGAAATAAGAGATTGTACTTAACTAAGTGATAGAAAAAAAAGGAGGAGGGAAGAGAAGAGATAACTAGACAAAAGAACCATAACAACAACAAAAAGAATTAAAAAAACTCCAAGAGATAGAGACAAAGTGAATTCAATGACTTGGAAACTTACTTGATTTAAATCCCATTGAAAACCTACGGGCTAATACATATAGGCTAATTTAAAAAATCATAATGTGTGTGTATACATAGATATATGTGTATATATGTATGGATATGTATGTGTGTATATATGTATATGTACATATATGTATGTGTGTATGTGTATTCTCCAGAAGTATAAATGCTGGAAAAAAAGAAAAAAAAAGAAAGAAAACTTATAGGCTATAATCTTTGCTAGATTGGGAAAAATAGGCTACTTATAAAATGTATACTTAGTTTTGACAGTGATAAAAGCCTTGTAAACAGTTTCTCAAATTATATAAATAAGGATCCATTGCCTATTTAAAAAAAGATGTAAATAAAAAGTTTTATGGTTTGTTGTACTATATATACATTTACATTTAATACATCTAGTTATTTTACTTTGTCCAAAGTAGTCCACATGTCATATTTATTTGTTGAATGTATTCTCTTACCATTTAAATATATATATTCTGCATATATTTGAATATGTGAATATATTTGAACATTCAAATTGAGTCTATATCTATATTTATATATATATATATCCAGAGAATATGTGACCTTCCCTAATTGTGTGTCTTTAATCCAGTTTCCACAATGTTTCAAAATCACTTATGGAGGAACAGCAATTATATATTTTAATTCTTTCAGTACTTGAGGATGCTGCTATTAGGTGATGTGAGTTTATCAAAGTAAATGAGGGAGAGAGATAAAGGGAAAAAGAGAGAGAGAAAGGGGAAGGAGAAGAAAGGGAAGAGTCTAGGATAAAGCCTTGGGGAACTGCCACAGTTGTTTGGGGGTTGATATGGATCATTAGCCAGTAAAGCAAACTGAGAAGGAAGGGTCAGACTGGAAGGAGGAGAACCAGGCAACAATGCTGTTATAAAAACCCAGAAAGGATGAAATATCCAGGAATGGGTAGTCAACAGTGGCAAATGCAGCAGATGGTTTAAAAAGTATTAAGCCTGACTAAGAGAAATCATACAATCTTATTTTGCACCAGAGAGGTATAAGTTCCTCTTGTTTGTTCCCAGTCATGTTCGATGCTTCATAACCTAACTTGGGATTTTCTTGGCAAAGATACTGGATTGATTTCTCATTTCCTTCTCGTGCTCATTCTACAGATGAGGAAACTGAGGCAAATAGGGTTAAGTGACTTGCCTAGGGTCAACTAATAAGTATCTGAGGACAGATTTGAATTTAAGTCTTCCTCACTCAGGTCCGGTGATTTACTCACTGCTCCAGCTAACTGCCTTATAAATTCCAGAGAAGATGATAATAGCTCTGCATTTTGCCCTGGCAAGGGTGTATCTGTAGTATTGTATTAAATAGTATCTGTATCTGTAGTATTCTATTGTGTTCAGAGATTACAAAAGATATAGATAAGAGGAAGAGTTTCTAGAAAAAGCAAACAAAAAGAGTCTTAAATCTCTTTTGTATGGATATAATTCAAAGGAGGAGGCAACTAGTTACTTAATGGATAGAGTGCTGGACTTGAAGTCCGAAAGACCTGAGTTCAAATATGGTCTCAGATACTTACTAGCTGTGTGACCCTGGACAAGTCACTTAGCCTGTTTGCCTTAATCCACTAGAGAAGGAAATGGCAAACCACTCCAGTATCTTTGCCAAGAAAATCTCATGGACGGCATTGGCATGGGCTTACGAAAGTTGGACCTGACTGAACAACAATAAATTTGAAGGAACAAGGCACATTTAGCCTGAAGAAGAGAAGATTTAGGAGGAACATGATAGTCATTATTTATTTATTTATTCATAGGGTTGTCATGTATAATAGGGATTAAATTTGTTCTTTTTGACCCTAGAGGTTAGAACTGGTCTTAATATAAGAAAAAAAATTAAACAAAACAAAACTTTGTCCTAGTTAGGACAACTAGGTGGTTCAGTAGTGAGTAGAGTGCTGAATCTAGAGTAGGAAGACCTTAGATCAAATCTGGCCTCAGACAGTTACTAGTTAGATTTTGGGCAAGTCATTTTCTCTATTTGCCTTTGTGTCCTCAATAGTAAAATAGAAATAATAATAGCATCTACTTCCCAGGATCATTGTGACAATCAAATGAGATAATATTTGTAAAGAGATTAACACAGTGCCTGACACATAATAGGTGCTATATGAATGCTATCTACTTTTATTGTTGTTATTATTGATGATGGTGGTGGTGGTGGTAGTAGTAGGAGGAGCAGTAGTAATGGTGATGGTAGTAGTATTCATTTTTTTCTCAGCCTTTTGGATAAGATCAAGTGTTGTTTAAATACTAAATTTTTAGACAAAATGGAATGTGTGACTTGGGAGGTAGTGGGTTCATAGATTGGTTTTCAACATTCACTTCCATAAGATTTTGAGTTCCAAATTTTCTCCCCCCTCCCCAAGACAATTAATAGGCTAAACATATATGTTCATATTAAACATATTTTCACATTAGTCATGTTGTGAAGAAGAATTAGAACCACTGGGAGGAACCATGAGAAAGAAGAAACAAAACAAAATAAAAATTAAAAAAGAAAAACAACCTGAAAACAAGTAGTATGCTTCCATCTGCATTCAGTCTCCATAGTTCTTTCTCTGGATGTGGATAGCATTTTCCATCATGAGTCTTTTGGAATTGTCTTAGATTCTTGCATTACTGAGAAGAACCAAGTCTATCAAAGTTAGTAATCATACAATGTAGCTGTTACTGTGTACAATGTTCTCCTGCTTCTGCTCACTTCAGTTAGCATCAGTTCATATAATAGGCTTTTCTAAAGTCCACCTACTCATCATTTCTTATAGCACGATAGTATTCCATTACATTCATATACCACAAGTCGTTCAGCCATTCCCCAATTGATGTGCATCCCCTCAATTTCCAATTCTTGGCCACCACAAAAAGAGCTGTTATAAATACTAATCTGTGTTTTTTATTATAAACCATGCTGGGAAAAATATCCCTTTTAGTTTAAAAAATGAGAGCCATATGATAGGGTCAAAAATTTTGCCATGATTTATTCTAAAAAAAGTCATCCAGGGATGTTTTCTTTATTTTCAGAAATT
Source organism: Vombatus ursinus (assembly GCF_900497805.2). NCBI lineage: Eukaryota > Metazoa > Chordata > Mammalia > Diprotodontia > Vombatidae > Vombatus > Vombatus ursinus. The sequence goes on from NW_020954557.1 coordinate 16,218,963, forward strand.
ATATTAAAATTATCTTTCTCATCTTTATCTTTGTTAAATACTTATAAAATTTAATAAGGAAGAAGAAGAAAATCTTGCAAGTTTCATTTTTACATATTTTTAAAAATTCAGGGTGGTAGAGATGCTGTGTTTGACTCATAGTTTTAAGGTATTATAAAATACACTCTAAATCCCAGAGCGTCTCCTGTTTTGACCTCACTTATTGATGATTCTCTCTCACATTTCAGAGAATGAATAACTGCTAGAGCATTGTCAGACTTTCAATAGCTTTGAGCACCAAAGATTGATCACAGTGGAGATGATAACATATGTGATCCCACCCAATACATTCTCTGATGCTTTGTGTTCTTTTTGTTCTTGTGGGTTGAGGCTTTTGGATTTCTAAGAGGTCTCCAGCTCCGTGAACTTTGGAGCATAGTAGGCAGCCCACACTTATCCTGAACTAAAGAACTTGGGAACTGGGCTTTGTGGAACCAGGTGAAGGGCTATGGATGTGATGAACTGTGCTGTGGAAATTTATTTTTGAGAAGTCTTGCCAGTGGTTCTGGGACTGGAAAGTGAAGCCTTTTCCTTTACAGTCTGAGTGATAATCTATCAGATTTTGTGTCCAGAGTACTGAATTCTAGAAAGAGGAAAGTATTGCCCAAAGGACAGAATAAGCACACATGGACATCTAGTAAATACCAGCGAGATTCTCTATTAAAAGCCCAATTCAAACTCTGTGTACTCAGTTTATTCATATAGATAGCAAGAGTGTAATAGGCATCTACTTGATGAAGAACAACTAAAAAGTTTCCTTCTACTTTCAATAACTAAAAATAAGAACAGAAAAAAAATTTCTTCTTTTTATGTCTTTTTTTAATGGCTGCCTAGAAAGAAAGCTGATTGTTTTGCATTTATGTTTTTGAATCAAGTAAGAACATACATACATACATACATACATGCATGCATTCATGTAAATAGGGTTAGGGACTAAATCTGTAACTCTCTTGGTCTACCAAGAGTTCACAGTGAGGAACTTCCTCTACTAATGCTTGTAATAACTTTCTCTGTCACCTATAATCTTACAGAGGTACTAGAGTACGAGAGATTTAATGACCTGTAAAGGTCATTAATGACCTTGTAGAAGGTCATGTAGCCAGTTTATATGATTGGCAGGTCTTGAACACAGGTCTTCTTGGTTCCAAGACCAACTTTCTATCTACTACTAATCACTACATCAAGAGTTCTTCACCTTTTTGATGTCATGGTCCCTTTTGGCAGAAGTTCATGGAACTCTTCTCAAAATAACATTTTTAAATATATAAACTAAAATACATAGTATTACAAATGAAACTGACTGTATTGAAATATTATCTATGCATCTATAATAAGTTTAAGGAGTCCAGGTTAAGGAATGCTTAAGAGTATTTCTCAAAAAATATGACACACATATGTGATTAGACTATCATTTCTTTGGTATATGGGAATCTCAATAAGGAAACTATCTCTGCCAATGCAGACTGGCACCTGTTCTTCAACTTCTAGACTAAGAAAGTGGCTGGGGCACTAAGAAAGGAATGACTTGCAAAGGGTCAAATAGCCAACATGTATCAGAGGCAAGTCTTGAACACAGGTCTTCCTGGCTCTGAGGCCAATTTTCTCTCCACTAAGCTACACTGCCTTTCAATATATACATAATTTTCATATATAAAAATAGTTACAAACACATTTACAGCATACACAAAGATGTCTTATGCAGACACACATCACTCCAACACCAGGAAACCTCCCTGACCTACAGAGCTACACTGATATACCAGAGATTCTTCTAATTTAGTGTATGAGGGCACTCTGTCCTTAATCCCACTGTTCCCTAGATTGATAACTCTGGCTGTCTAACTCAGTAGTTTCCAGAGTCACAGGTAAATCTAGAAACCCTGATACTTTGGCTTCCCTGAAACAGTTTCCTCTGCTTAGTAACTCTGGACACTACATTCACCATCTTTTCTGAGCCACCTGTCTATTGTTTGTCTCTGGATGGATCAGTTATTTTGGAAACCAATCTATCAGTCTTAGTAAAATGCTAGTGATAGAAGCTAAAGGAGCACCATGCTCAAGAAAGGGAATTCTAGGGGACTCGAGCTATCAACATGCTTTCCTCCTTTAAAATTTGGTTCAAATGCTGCTGCTCCCTTCTCAGTTTCTTCATCTGTAATTGAAAGAGCTGTACTTGATGGTCTCTTAGGTCTCTTGTAGGTCTATGAACCTATGATCTGAAATATCTTGAATCTCCTCAGCTGAAATGTGTCCCTCCTCTGATCTCATAGTAATTTATATTCTTCTCATGTACAACATATTCTTATTGGTATTATATTTTATACATACTTGTCTTCTCTCCACTTACTAGATTTTAAGTTCCCTGTGAGCAGAGAACTTGAATTATTTGTTATTGTTTCTGCTCCAGTATTTACCTCTATTCATATCACATACTTAGGTAATTTATAAAAATAAATCTCCAAATGATAAGGAATTTTGTTCACTTCAACTCAATGGAATAGGTAAGGTAAGTATTATTACTCCCATTTTATAGATAAAGAAACTAGTCTCAAGTTAAATGATTTGCCAGACATCACAGAGTTAGGAAGCAGCAAAGCTGGACCCCAGGTCATCATACTCCAAAACTCTTGTCCATTCTACTGCATTATGAGTGTGTGCATTATATTGAGCACTAAATGAGTCATGTGCAATGCTAAGTTCATGGCTACAAGTCTAGAGAAGCAATTTTCTCTTCCATTAGGCTGTTATGTTTGGCTTTGAAATGCACCTTCATGTGTTTTACACATAGGGAGTGATGATGGTGACAACCCAGATTTATATAGAATTTTTCAGTTCACAAAATAATTCTCTTATGAGATCCCTATGAGGTAAGTAGTGAGAGGAATAGGTGTTGGGATAGGAATAAAGGTTGGAATTGTGATTTCACTGGTATAGTGAACTATTAATATATGACAGTATCTCCTCTGCAACTTCCAGCTTAGAGAGTTGACTGGAGTACCTAGAGGTTAAGTGAAATCTCTCAGGTCACACAGTGAGTGTATAAGAAGAGGGTCTTGAATGTAGAGTTTTTTATCTGTAAGACCAGCTCTTCACCCACAATGCCATGATGCCTTATACTATTAAACTGTGTGTCCTTGTGCACATTTTACACATTAACAAAACTAAGATCCAGAGAGGTTGTGACTTGTGCGTAGCAATATAGCTAGTAAGTGCCAAAGCTAGGGCTACAACCCAAGGTTTCTAATTTCAAATCCAGTGATCTTTTGGCTAACCCCAAATTGCCTTTCTACAACATTCTAGGCTTTACACTTTAGGAATACACACACAAAGCATACAAATGATGGACTAATCATTATTGTCAAATACCTCAAGATAGGAAGAGTAATAATTAAAACATATCTATGAAAATTAATCAATCAGTAAATAAACACTTCCTATATACCAGAGACTGTTTTATGCGTTGACTATACAAAGAAAGTCAAAAGACAATTCCTGACCTCAAGGAGATCACAATCTAAAAGGAGATACAATATTTATGTAACTCTGTGCAAACAAGTTATATACATGATTATCAAGAAATAATCAACAGAGGGAAGGCCTTAACATTCAGAAGGATTGGGAAAGGCTTCTTGTATAAGGTAGGATTTTAGCTGGGACTTGAAGGAAGCCAAGAAAGCCATTGGAGAGCAGTTAGGTGGCACAATGGATAGAGCACTGGCCCTGGAGTCAGGAAGACTCGTCTTCCTGAGTTCAAATCTGGCCTTCGACACTTATAACTGTGTTACCCTGGGTAAGTCACTTAACCCTATTTCCCTTGGTTTTCTTATCTGTAAAATGAGTTGGAGAAGGAAATAGCAAACCACTCTAATATTTTTGCCAACAAAATAGGGTCATAAAGAGTCAGACATGATTGAAATGACTAACAATAAGAAGGGAAGCCAACAGGCAGAGAGGAGGAGGAGAGCATTCCAGGCATGAGAGACAGCCAGAGAAAATTAGATAATGTCAGTGGAGATAAGAGAAAGACTAACCCAGGATCAGAAAGGATAATTAAAAATATAAACAATTTAAAACATAAACTGAGTATTTCTGGAAATAAATTGGAAATAAAATAAATCAGATACTGCAAAGAGATGTTAATGGTAAAGATGGTTTATTATTTTGCTTAAATCTTATTCTCAGTCTTATTCAGATAAAAGGTCTTATTTTAAGAGGTGAATTCAGTAACACTGTTGTTGAAGGATATAGAGAATAAACAGAAATAAAAGGTTGGAGAATAAACAGAAGAGACAGGTCCAATCCAGAGCTCTCTGACAAAGTACCAAAGTACCTACTAATCTATATTCACCAATAAGTAAATAAAATGGTAGATGCAATATGCTCATTTACAAATTCCTTCTAGTCATACTATTGCTTATTGCTTGCTACATTTCCTGCAAACCCCTTTCACTCATATCATTCATGCTTTACAAATATCTTGGTCCTCTTGTTAATTACAAATTGCAAAATAAATTTAAGTTGAATCTCTGGCACACAGTGTGTGACTTAAGTTCTCAATTCTCGAGACCAGTGGTGTCAAACCAGCCATTAAACCAAAAATAAGGATCCCTAGAGGGCACATATTCACATGGAAAGTCACATTTTATATTTTCTATGCCTTGTTGTATTTGTATTTACTTAGTTACATATTTCCCAATTCCATTATAATCTAGTGCAGTGTTACTTGGGATTGTTTTTGTGGGCTGCAAGTGATATTTGACATCACAGCTCTAGACAGCTTTCTAAGGATATAAATTGCAAAGAAGATACTTCTTTGCATTGGTAGAAGAAGTGTCTCTATCTGGGACTATTTCAATGAATTCACAGGTTCATTCCTCATTCCTATTTTTAATGAGGACTGTGGCTTACTGAACTCTCAATTTGTTTTTGTTGACAGCTCACACTTTTAGAGGAAGTGAAAGAATCTCCCAAAATATAAGACCTAGAGAAGTGAGCATTTTCTATTGTCCTAGAAAAAAAAATGGTTGAATAAATACAATTCAAAAAAGCTTGTGGAGAGTGTCTCAGTGTTTTGAAGTCATTTTGTCTATATTTTATGTATTCAAATATTAGACCATTCTGCATATTAAAATAGAAGGGATAAAATACATCTCTGAGTTGTGCTGTATAGTTTTTTGGGGGAGGTTTGTTTTTTGTCTACTAATTGGCATCTCTAATGAAAGACCAAGAAAAAGTTTATCTCACGAAAATGGATGAGAGGCGGCTTGGTATATAGTATATAGAGAGCTGGCCTTGGAGTCAGGGAAATCGGAATTCAAGTCCTCACATTGCCATATCCTGGCTGTGTGTCCCTGGGCAAATTGCTTAATAGCTCAGGACCCCTCTCTAAATTGTAAGTTTCAGAGAAGGTGTGGAGTTATATTGATAGATGGAGTTTCTTGCTGGGAGTTCCCAATATAGGTGGTATCCTAGGTTTAAGTTTCTAAACATGAAAGAGCATAAGCAAAGGGATCACTTAATCTAAATCAGTTATTTCCAAATTTGGTAGTGGAAAAAAATGTGTGTGTGTATTTTTTTACCTTAAAAATAAATGAATTATTCTTTATGCATATTTATCATATGGTTTGATTTTGGCATCTATATGTCAGATTTTTATATGTCATATATGGTACATAAAGTAAACTGAGTCAGGTATAGGCATTCCATTGAATTGAGGGATTGGCAATAACATTTTCTTCTGGTCACTTTCAGTATACTGAGATATATAGACCTTTATGTGGTTAACTGAACTTTTGATTATATCATATTATTATATAATTGATTATATAAAGAATTATATATAACTATATATGACATAATGTATTATTATATAATAAAAATGACAAAATAGATAAGTGACTTGAAAAAGGTTTCTGCAAAGAAGTTGGATTAAAAATAATAACAATAATGGAAATACACCAAGAGATAGAGGATCCTGGGCCTGTGATTTCTTTGGCCTAGAAGACTCCCAGGTAAGAAAACTCCTTCTTCCAACATAGGTCAATACTTTTACTGAAATTTATACCCTCCAAGCATTGCCTAGAATTAAGTAAATGACTGTCCCAGGGCCACGCAGCCACTGTATCAGAGTGGGAACAACTCACACCTCTCTCCCTGGGTTTGATGCAGGCTCTGTATACACTGTTATCCACTGTCACAGCTGAACCTCAAGAAAATGGTAGAGTTCTCCTATTCCTACTCCGATCTCCTCATCTGCCATATTTTGAGGTAAAAATAATGACTCATTCAAAATTTCTAAAAGATAAAATAAACTATGAACTTATATCCAGTATCATTAATTATGAGAATCACTCAAGTATATGTTGTCAAGTGATTAGCTAATAATAATATGAAGTCATCATGATTACAAAGATGTTTAAAACTAAGCTTTTGTGTATAAATAATTTGCCTTTGTCATTTATATAATCTGTCTTGTCAGTACAAACTTTAAAAACTTAGAAATATAGTTGTCTGTATGTTTTGAACATAGTTGTTAACAGTAAAACTACAACACTTTCCAATTAGTTTGCAAAAACAAATATATCAGGGGAAATGAAACTTTACTAGGTAAGTTTTAGTGTATTTGGACGTGAAGGAAAAAGAAAAAAAAGAGTGAGCCAAGCCTCCAGTCCTCTCATCAAAACAAAGGGGAGACAAACAAAACAGAAGGACATTAAGAATATTTTGTTTCATGGCTCCAGATAAAAGATAAAGAAGCATGTCCAGAGGAGTGACATGAGGTTCTCAATCTCCTCTATCCCACAAAAGAAGGGAAAAGTAAGCTCAGCATCATGTCCATTTATGTTGAACTGGGCCCAAAACATGTAACCTGTGATGTCATATTCCTTATAGGAATAATTTGTGTCATGTGTGATTAAGATTATTGCTAAAGATTTTATTTTCACTATTTTTTTTTACCTATATGTGCATTCTACTAAGAGTCCATATGCTTGGTAATTTAACTTATACTCAATTCTTTTAAGCTCATTAAGTCTCATGATCATTTATATGTGCATAATTGTTCACTACTGAGTTTAAATTTTACAATAGTTTTTGCAATTTATAAATAATTTTCTCTCTCTAGCAAAAATTATGTAGTTATTTTGTGGGGGTTCAATTTTGTAGATGTGTCATGACCAAATATTTGGAGGTATAGCAGATGCTGTAGCTATTGGAAGTAAGAGTCCTCCCCCTTCTGACAGCTTGTTTAAAAGAATGTTGCAGTGAGAAATACTGCTAGGCTAAACTCAGAAAAGACCTTGAATTCTACCCCAGAAATGACTTGTGTGACTCTAGACACATTACTGAATCCCTCTCAGCCTCGTTTTCCTCATCTGCAAAATTGGTTTAATAATAACATCTACCTCATAGAGCTGTTGAATGCATCAGATGAAATAACATATATAAATTATTTTGCAAATATTTTTAAAAACATAATTTGCTCTTATTACTATAGATGAATTATTTTATATTATAATAATTTTAGTGTTTCAAAAATATACCACACCTCCATGGAATTCAAGATGGATATACGATCTTTTTGTGTGACAAATATGGCCAAAAATCAATTGCCATTCTATTATTTATCTTATTTTATGGCCTCAGGGATTAAATATAAAACAGATTGTATATATTTTAAAATTTTAAATATTTTAAAATTGTATTACCTTTCATAAAATGATTTTTCAGTGTTCCTAATCACCACTTAGCATATAGCACAGAATACATAAGAAAGTCCTCAGTAAATGCTGAATGGTCAAAAGACTTTCTAAATTCTAATTGTTCTGTTTGCCTCCTATATTGTTAATTTTACTTCTGGAAAAATAAAAGCACCATGAGAAATTATATGTATTAAATTACTCTGTATTTGGAGTAATTTTCTTCACATGGCTCATGTAAAATGCTTCATTTATAGTTGTTTTAATTAAGATTATTTTCCATTAGACTAATGAAAAATCAATGGCATGTGAAAAGACAAGAAAAGGATATTGATGGAAATGAGAATGAGTTTCACTAGTTATATACTCCTGCCATATTAAAAAAGCTAATACTATGCTACTTGTTCTGTTTCATACTATTTTTATTCCTTCTTGAATATTTTGAATGGTGATACTATTTTTTCATAATTTCTCAATATTTTAGAGTAAATAAAAATAATATATCAACATTTCAAAAATTATTGAGAAAAAAATAAACTCACACTTAGCACAACATTGTATATAATTGTTTTAATTACTTACTAACTCAGTATGAAACTTTCATAGATCAGTTCACAAAAATACTCTCTTTAGTTCCTTTGTAAATTAACTTTCCCCTTTTTTGCTACATATTTTCTGTTTCCATCTATCATCTATTGATAACATCCTAATATTCCTTTTAAACTTTAATTTCCATGTGCCCAATAACAAATTAAAAAAATAATTCTTTCCATTATATGATTCTGAATTTGCTTGAATTCTTTGGAAATAGGTGTATCACTAGTTTTTTTTTTTTTTTGGAGATTAAAGTGAGAGGAGGAGGATGCTTTTATATGATTACACATGTTTCTATTTCTAATAGCTTATTCATGAGCTTGATATATTGGATATGACTGGCAAACATGAAACTATTTAGGTAAAAATACTGACATGCATTATTTTCATTTATTTCTTGGAAATTTGGCTTCTATATTTTCAACTTTTCACTTCATCACATTCACAGCATTACCATATAAGAGAAAATCAGGCTTTCTTGGTAGGAAAACAGTCATTCCAGTTTTCCCTATGTGAGTCTTTCCCACTGTAGCTGAGTGTACAGCTTGTTTGACACTATTTAATAGTTTCATGGAGTGCCTATCAAAATGGAAAGCCAAAGTCTTTAACTTTAATTACACAGGAATAACTAAAACATTTGGGGAAATTATCCCCAGGTTTGAAAGAGAGTGCAGCATACCCCAACATTCAAGCAAATGCAGAAGGGAACTATAAACTCTCAAACATTATGCAAAACAAAATGAGGCTAAATTTTGTGGGCCCAGAGACTGTGAAGCTAATGCCTTTCCCAGTTGGAATAGTTTGTTTTCAGTTAGAGTAGAGATTCTTAAGCTTTTTGTGTTATGTACTCTTTGAACAATCTATCGATGGCTATGGATACCTTTTCAGAATGTTTTTAAATACCTAAAATAAAGCAAATATCATCACAAAGGAAAACAATTACATTGAAATAGCTGTTAAAAAAAAAGTTCATAGACTCCAGGATAAGAACACACAAAATTTCATATTTCAACATTTGTTTACAATTTCAAGTTGTTAAAGTAAGCTGCATATTTTCCTCCATACTGTGAATATATAGCATGACTACAAGTATTGATCATGTTCATTCAAAATAAATCAAATATGAGGTTAATTCTCAGGAATTTTTAAAGTTAGTGCACTTTGTGTTTGGTGCCCTGTCACTTCTCCTTGTAGCATTTCTTTCTTTCTTTCTTTTTTTATTCCTAAGTGAAAAGAAAAGACAACTGAGGAGATATATATATATATATATATATATATGTGTGTGTGTGTGTGTGTGTATATATGTATATATATGTGTGTGTGTGTATATGTATATATATGTATATATGTATATATGTGTATATATATGTGTGTATATATATGTGTGTATATATATATGTATATATATATACACATAGGCTTACTTTATCATTTTTTTAACTCTTCATGCAAAATGTAAATTATTTGTGCAAGCATCAAGAATATGCTTGCATTAAAGAAATCACACCAACCTGAACTATACAATCCTAATTAATATAACAAGTACTAGACATCTGTAAAATAATTGTGTATTCAATATAGGGAAAAATGCTCAGGTGATATGCTAAATATATGAATGTTTATTATGCATGTCATAGATGTACAAATGATTGTGATTTTTTTTGAGAAAGGGACTTTTATGTAAATAATTTTTGTAATTATCAAAGACATTTTCACACTATAGGAAAAATAAAACTCTGAATCTTTTGAGAGTCTGTGCTCTTGATATGTTCTTTGATGGCCGGTAAGATTCATAGAAGTGTGACAGTTAAAAAATTCTGAGACACATAATTTCTGGGTAATTTAATCATTTTATTAATAAGGCCAGCCCATTTATTAGTATAAAGATGGTTATTTGGCTATCTCTCTTAAATCAAAGATCCCTAATCGGGTGGGCTCACAGTTTTATGCCCTTTGAGGAGTAGCTGTTCCTGGGTGGTGGCAATCAACTCTGATTGGTTAACAATTAATGAGAAAATGAATATTACAGTGAGAGGCTGGGTTATATTACAATGACGGTCTTGTGGTATGTGACTTGGATCATCCAAATCCTGGTTAAAGAGACATCAGTTTCCATATCACCTGTCTGACAAAAAGGAGAATCAACACTTCCCCAGACCCGTCTGAGCAAACACAATGAACAGGAGTACATCCATTAGTTCAAACGTAGAATTTCTTTTATTGTCTGATTAGATCTTGGCCTGCCCTGGGTAGATCTTTAAGAGATATTTCCCACACTGGTTGGGTTCTGGATAAGGAAGTAGAAAAGGAGAAAAACCTTGGTCCTAATATAATAATTAGTTATTAAATAAAAGAGAAAAATGCTCATTTCTCTCAGAAGACTGAACTCCACTAAATAACTATTTTACTATTATTATTATTATAAGGAGATGGGCACATTACTGTCCAAAGATATGTCATGGTCCTTTGAAAACTACATCCCCCAAAATGTGTACATGTATAAAGCAGGAACGACATTCAGCAGATTGGAATGAGGAGCACACTGAAGTCAACAAGTCATTTATTAAGGACATATGTGCCAGGTAGTGCAGTGTGAAGCTAGGTGGCACAGTGGATAGAGTACCAGGCCTGGAGTCCAGATGACCTGGCCTCAGATATTTATAGCTGTGTAACCCTGTCACTTAACCCTGTTTGTCTCAGTTTCCTTATCTGTAAAATGAGCTGATAGGGGAAATGGCAAACCACCCCATTATCTTTGCCAAGAAAACCCCAAATGGGGTCACAGAGTTGGACACGACTGAAATGACTGAACAATTACATGTGCTAAGCATCTTGCTAAATCCTGAGAATACAAATATAAGCACAAAATAACACAGTCCTTGAGTAGCTGACATTTTAATGGTGGAAGACAACATATAAAAGGGAACTGAAAATCAGGGGATGGGGTGAGTGGAGAGAAGAGATAAAGGTACTGAGGAGCATGGTGGGAATAAAGCCTGAAGAGGAATGAAGGCATAGTTAGCTTGGGCCTCCTCAATAAAACAGAGGTTCTGGGAGTGGTTAAAATGTGAACAGTTGTGGTGGGAATGAGGTTCAGGAGTGCAGCTTAGATAAACATCTGCTGTATTGTTCTATGTGAAGAGTAGCTTCTGTTATTCCTTCCAGGATGAAAGAGGGAGCCAGAAAATACAGAAAGACAGAGACAGAAAGAGATAGACAGAGACAGTGAGAAAGAGAGACAGAGAGGGGAAAGGGGGAAAAGAGAGAACTCGTTCAGTTTGGAAGCAGCATGATCTCTTCTGCATTCCAAATCCGTGAATAAATTCTGAAGATTATGAGTAAAAGTCAGTTTCTAGTCAAATAGATCTTGCTCTATTGACAGATTTTTCCTAAATTCTAACCATTTGACTCACTTTCCTGATCCCCCTGGAGGAAAGAGGGGGAGGGATGATTTATTCTATTTCCTCCCACCCCTCGCCATCCACATTCCAAGCTGATAGAAGCCAACTATATCAGTTGATAACAGTTGATAGCTTACGATATTGTCAAAATATGGCTTAGTGGGCAAGTTCCTAACAGTACATACAAAGCATGAGAAGGAAACAGAAAAACTTTCCTAACTTTTTTTTTAAAAGTAGTGTACATCATTAATGACATAATTGATTAAAAGGCATAGGAAATATAAGAAACCCCAATTTCTGTTATAGGTTGATTTCAAAAAAACAAATTTCATTTCATATCTTTGTGTGGCCATAAATCTCAGCGACTTTATCCTTTTCAGTGCTTTGGGTTGTACAGTTCTTTGTTGGTAATATGTTGTAGATATAAACTTAAAGACTATTTTCCTGCAAAATATCTCCTGCACAGATGTTAAAATTATGTAAGGACCTATGACAGATGTTACTTGTGCAATGATGCATTGAGTATTAGTGCAAACTGAAGTATGAAACAAGGAGATAAATTATAAAGGTATTATCCTGTGTCATGGAGGATGTCCTATAGTATTTTATTAAGTACCTATTATGCACTAGAGACTGTGCTAAGTGCTGGGAATACAAAGCAAGGCAAAAGACAGTCCCTGCTCTCGAGCAACTTGGTTTAATGATGGAGACAACACACAAAAAACAATGTAAAAAAACATGCTATATACAGGGTAAATTGAAAATAATCAACAGAAGGAAGTCAATAGAGGGGGATGAGGAAGAATTTCTTATAGAAGGTGGTATTTTATCTGGGACTGGAAGGAAACAAGGAAAGCAGGAGGCAGAAATAAAAAGGGAGAAAATTCCAGGCATGGGAGACAGCCAGTAAAAAGCTAGTGAAAATATAAAGTTGGGAAGTGAAGTGGAAAGCAAAGGTGCCAGTGTTACTAGATTATAGAATGTGTATGTGTGTTGGGGAGGGGGGGGTGATTAAGGGCTAAGAAGCCTGGGAAAGTAGGAAGGGACCTGCCTATGAAAGCCTTAGAATGACAGAGCACTTTGTATTTAGTCCCAGAGATGACTGGTGTCAAGGCTTTCCAAATACTCTTATTTGCAGACAGTGTCATAACAAATTGCATCAATACCTCAAATATTAGAATCATAGTTTTAGAAATAAAATTTTAGATGCTATCTAGTCCAACCCCTCCTTTTACAGAAAAAGAAGTAGGGTGCATAAAAATGAAGTGACTTATCTAATATCACATCCATAGTAGATAGAAGCATCATGATTATAAAATCTCCTAAATAAAATTCATAAACATCTGAAGGATATCAATGTAATAATCTAACCTGAAAAATATAAACACTAAAAAAAATCTATTTTATGTTATATGTAATTTAATGTGTAATATTATGTTATATGTTATATGTTATATGTTGTATTAATATGTAATATTAATATGTATAAATACATAATTTGAATTTGTTCGTCAGAACTTATAACTTCAACAAGCACTATAGGTAGACCAAGAGCTGGGTTGAAAATTGAATCAAAGTTGTTGATCAGATTGAAAAGTATCGAGGACAGGAATCAGGCCTTTTTTTTTTTAATTTAATACTTGAAGTTTCTCAAAGTAAGTGCTTTTTCATGCTAGATTCTGTAAATATTTAATACATTTTCACCCTGAAATACAATTATCAACACAGAGAGAAGACAAAACATACAAATGATCAGAAAGGTCAAATTGAGGGTTGTTAGATGAGGATGGCAACAGTATATCTAATTGTAATTTGGATTTATATGCATTTTTAACATTCTGTTCAATATGCTTATATTTGTATGCACATTCATATGTAAATGTACATATGTATATGTATCATTCTCCCTATTATAAGAAACTTGAGTATAGGGCCAGTGTTTCATCTGTGTGTCTTTGTTGCCTAGAATAGTGTTTAGTACATAATAGCTACTTAATAAACATTTATTGAATTAAACTGAATTCTCTACTCAATTACATTGTTTTAAAATCACTTCTCTAATTTTTTTCCCCTTCTTCATTTGATACTATAAATACCCAACCACATTAGAGAAAGATTAGAAATGCAGAGTGGAATTAGGAGGTGTGTCCAAAGCCATTGTTCTGAGGTCTCTCACTTCTTTTTATCTTCAAAGTTGTCAGATTTGAGTTGTGAAGCTCTTTAGAATAGCAGCCTATTTGAATGACTACAAGTATCAGCATGGCATTGTGTTATAGAACAATATTCAAAAGTGGAAAAGAGAAAGACTGCTGTGTTTTGATACAAAAACTAAACTGAGCAATGTGATTTGTCCTTGTTCTGGAAGAAGACCATGACATCAGAGAGATGATAACACAACTTGCAATTGAATTGAATTTGAGTGAGGTAGGGCTGTGCAAAGTCATCAGCCTCACTTTCTCCTCCAGAGCCCTCTGGGTCCACTGGCCAGATATTCATCAGGATGACTGGATATGGCCCAGGATGCCATTGGAGACCTTGGCTTTTTTTTTTTTGAGACGGGGTTAGGCAACTGGGGTTAAGTGACTTGCATCACACAGCTAGTAAGTGTTATGTGTCTGAGGCTGGGTTTGATCTCAGATCCACCTGTGTCCAGGTCCCGTTTTCTATCCACTGAGCCAGCTAGCTACCCCAGACCTTGGCCTTTCGAAGCTAAGTCTTTTCCAATTCTCACTTTGAGTGAGGTAATGCCTGTTCAGGGAATAGGCCTTTTTAAGAAGTGAGTTAAGGGATGTCCCCTTTAAGAAAAAAAAAAAAAGTCAAACTGGGAGGGGAAGACCTTCAGGGTTGCTGGCCAAAAGAGAAACAGTTACTATTTACATTCACTCAGAGACTCCAGGGCCCAAAAATAAGGATTAAGTGGTGCTTGGGCAGGGACATACTGTTGTTCATTCATGAGATCCACAGTGAATTAGGTTTAAGGCATGGTCTTTGAGAAAGTAATCTAACCAGTAAACCCCAAGTTAACTAGTAGGTTTTGGCCATCAAAATTAACCTTCCTTTGGATAGAACACCCTCAGGTAAAAGGAGGAGAGGAGACAACAACCACATTTATGAACATTTATGAAGTTGAGCAATGGGCCAGACTTCACCTAGATTAGATTCTCTTTACCCTTTAATTAGAAATAAGCTTTCCTAGTTGGAGTGGGGTCCCACCTGAGATCCAGAGAATGTTAACCCAATCTCATCATCAGCCCTGTGCTTCACAAGGAAGTAAAAGAAAAAAAAGAAAAATTCTTTGGGTCCTGTATATGAAAATGGTTATTAATATATTAACATAGTAAGAAAATAATTTTTTTCTCAAGAGAAATTAACAGGAAAAACAGTAACATCAGAAAGGAATAATACCTCCAAATCTAGTAAATGAGTTCAGGTACCTATAAGTAAATATTGACAAACAAAAATGATTCAACACTTGATAAAACAGAGAACCCTGTGGAATTTGTGAATATGGAACCACACCATGCTGCTCCTGAGTGTTTTAAGAGAAAAATGAAAATTATGAGAGGAAAATTTCTATCCTGCACAGAAAAAAAAAATTATTAGAATAGAAAACTTGAATCTGCAATGGTAAATGTCATCAAAGAAACAAGAAAGAACAGTAATTTGGGAATGCAAATACACAAAAAGTAAAGTACAAACAAGAAAAAGAAGAGCAAAAACAGCAACAATAATAGAAAATATGCTCACTGTATAAGCAAAACATAAGGTCCTCAAAGGCAACTTATATAGAGACAACTTAAGGATCATTAATCTCTCAGAATACTACGGGGCAAAAAACCCTTAACAAGAAAATTAGAAGAGAGAGCTTCCTAGAATATCTGAACATAGAAAATAAAATTCAAATTGAGATAATTCATTGATCATCTACAGAAAAACAAAAAGAAGGCTGAAAAGTACCAGACACATAGTGGCTAAACTTAGTAATTCAGCTCAGGAATGTGAGGAATGAGAACAGTTTGGTTGCCACAGAATTGATAAGAAAACAGGAAGGGGGAGATTAGGTTATTGATTAATTGATTTCTTGGTTTATTGGTTTACACAAATATGTAAACAAGATAAGGGAGTGAATGGGATAATATAGGGTGAAGCCCCCTCGGGAATGAGCTAACCCCGACCTCAGTTACTTTTCATACTTATGACTGTTGTGAGACTGCACCTAGATGCCTTGCAGCACATTCTGGCTAAACCCAATGAACTGGATGTTCTGGTTGTGCAAAGAGACCACTCCCCTCTAACTTGTTTCTACAGAACTTCCTTCCGTAGAAGTTAGAATTCCGCGAATAGATTGTGCCCCTAATATACCCAGCCAATGGGTTGAGGGGAACGGGGTTAGGGCCGGGACATTGCGGATAGGGTCTATATATTCTGCTTTACAAGACACTCAGACGCACACCCTGGCTGGAGCCATCTTGAGTGAATGCTGGGTGTGTCCTTTCTCATGAGAAAGCAATAAAACTCCTTTTTGCCTTTCTTAAGAAAAAGTCTCTGATTTGATTATTTTGGAGGTCACAAACACCCCACATAGGAACAAGTTCTACAGACTATCATGAGAAAGACCTTCAGATAAAAAGCATATTTGAATAAGGCAAGATGATTCTGTATTTAGTAGGAAAAGAAGGTGGGAATGGAGTTTGTTCTGATACCGAAAATCTGAGCTTAACCATAAAGGACAAAGGATGGATATTCAATGATGAAGGATTTGAATTGTGTTTTTTGTTTTGTTTTGTTTTGTTTTGTTTTTTAGAAAGAAAACCATAATTGAAGAGATTATTTGTTTCTGGAATACTGGAAAAAATTGAAATGCAAGAGGGGTGAATAAATTCAGCAGGCAAGGACAACAACAAAGACAACAGAAAGACCAGTAAGAGACTTCTCTTTAAATGGACACAAGAAGAACTTTGGTGCCAAGATGGCAGAGTAAGGAATATGCTCCCTGGAGCCTTCAGGAATTTCACTACAAACAACCTTAAAAACAGATTTGGACATGGGGAATCAGTTTACCAGCACAGCAGGAAAGGTCTGTCTCATAGGGGTGAGATGAGAGCACACAGAGCAGCCAAGCAGCCCAAACTAAGCAATAGTCAAAGCAAAAAGCCACCTCATGCTCTGTTTTTCCAGCTTGGACTCCTTCAACCTTCTTTAGGCAACCTGATAGTTCCTTGCTCCCAAAGGCTCACCGTATTGATATTAGATTACTCTTGGACACCTGGTAGCTTAGCCCAGTGCATCTCAGAACTCCTTATCTCAAGCAATGTGCCAGCTCCAACCTCCCTTACAGCAGGGATTACAGTCATACTCCACCATATCCAGACTTAATTTCAAACACAGTGATATCATATGAGTCCCAGCCATGTAGCAGCACCAGAAAAGCATTTAAAATATTTAGTGTTTGCTTTAGGAGAAGTTTGTAGTCATTTAAAATACTGTGTAATTTCCCAAGTGCTGTCCTTTTGTGCCTAGAAGCAACTACATAGAGTCCTGTATATGGAATCAGAAAGAACTGAGTTCAAATATTGCTTCAGATAGTTAATATCTGTGTGACCTTGAGCAAATAATTTAACTTCTGCTTATCTGAGTTTTCTCATCGTAAAGTGGGAGTAATAATAACTACATTCCAGGGTTGTCATGAGGAAAAAAAAAATAAGGTGTTTGTAAAACACTTTACTAAAGTGCTATATAAAAGTTCTTCCTCCTATTTTTCCATTTCCTCTTCCTTTTTTCCTCATCCTCTTTCTTGTTCTTCTTGTTCTCCTCCTCCTCCTCTTTCTCCTTCTCCTACTCCTCCTCCTTCTCATTTTTCTCATTATTGTTTATTATCATTCAGTTTTAGGTAGACCTAGTTCATTGTACATTTGAAGATTTTATCCAGGATATAACTACTAATGGACTAACTCTATGTACTGCGCATTCAAGTATTTATTGCAGTGTGGACAATAGATATTCTTCATCTACTTGTTTGTTTGTTTTTTTCCAATGGCATATAGATGTGAGACTTTTATATAGGTTACAAATTTTGGTACTTTTTCTTCCCCAATTCATATTTTCCAATATATTTTTTTTCATTCTCTTGATCTTTTCTCTACTTTTGTGTTGTTTTTGCATAAATTGTATCTATCTTCATGGTAATCCTTTTGCAGATTGCTTTCAAGCACAATGAAACATGAGATGGACCAAGAGTAACATGAAGTACTATTCCTCTGGAGAGAAGGTAAAACCTGTGTAATCAGATGCCTTCTTGGCTCCTTTTTTTTTAATCTCATTTCACATTGCTTCCAGTCACACCCTCTTAATTCCTGGTAGTTTACTAAAAGAACAAAATGAGACACTCATACATCTTTCACATTTAACAAAAGGAAATTTATTTATCCAAAGCAGAAGACTGACTATTCCACAAACAAATGCATTGAGGAAACCATGAATTGACAAAGCTAAATGAAGGACCCTGCCTTTTATTTGCCCATTGTGGTCTGCCAGTCCAACCTATGAGCCAAGTGCAAGCCCTTGTGACTGTTTCTACTCAGACATGAATATTTCTACTCAAGTGAATTAGAAGTAATATCAAACTCTGGCCTTTGACCTCTTGAGCCAATCATATTCCCAAGATCGTCATAATTTTTAAAGAAATACTGGCCCAAAGTGCATATCCCTGAGGGTAGGGAGGGTTTAAGATATTATTTAAGATATTAAGATATTTGAAACTATATGAGTTTCAAACTTATACATAAGCAGAATCGGAGGCAGCTTCCATTCTGTAGTTGGAAGAGAAAGGCCCTTAACCAAAACATATATCTGATAAAATATCACTATTAGAAATTCATTATTTTGTATTCATAATCCTACATAGATGTCTACTTTATTGCTTGTCACATGGAGATGAAGTCAGGAAGAGAAGTTGGAGCTGATTGAATACATAGAAAAGAAATCTATGCTTGGAGGCAAGATCATTTTTTTTTCTAGGCAATTGAGGTTAAGTGACTTGCTCAGGGTCACACAGCTAGTAAGTGTTAAGTGTCTGATCTGAGACCGGATTTGAACTCAGGTCCTCCTGACTCCAGGGCCAGTGCTATATCCACTGTGCAACCTCGTTACCCCAAGGCAAGATCACTTTAAAGGCACTGGGGTATATTTCAAAGGGAAAAATTCCAAAAGGGTAGAAGTATCAGAGACAATATAACTATTTAAGGTGACAGAATTTTGAGGGCAACTACTGGCTCATATGCCTGCTTTCTCATCTCTGTAAAATCTTTATATAAAGGTATGGAGAATCTGTGTAAATACTGCAATTATTCTTTATAAAGCATTAACAGGCTATATACTTTCAAACTTACTTCCACTGATGATTTTCTATAGTTGGACTAAATGTATTTAATCACACAGTTGACTGAGAGGTATAAAAACTACATGGTCCTGATTTGTTTATTTGTGTGTGTGTGTTCAAATAATTTTATTTCACAAAAGAAAACAACATTAACATTTCTTCTTCAACAAAGAACAAAGAAAATAAGATTCCTTGGAAAATATAGTCACAAAGACAATTTTGAACAATAACCTCTGCTTAGTAATATCAACTAATATATAAGTAGAGTTGTTTATGCATCTTAAAGTTATTCACTGGTGTCATAGAGAACATAGAGTCCAAAGTTTAAACAGAGAACTTATCATTTTATACCTGTAGATTATACAATTTTCCAGTTTCTTCTTTTTACAGATAGCACTATGTTGGCTGTAGTCAGTCAGCCAATTAGCATTTATTTAACACCTAAAATATGTCAGGCACTATACTAAGCAAGACAAAGTAATAAATGAATGGGGAAAACCCAGTCCCTACTCTTAAGGAACTCACAGTCAAATGAAGGAAACAACATACCACAATGTACAATGAAAATAAATACTGGATAAATTGTAGCTGATCTGAGAGAGAAGGCACTAAGATTAAAGGGAATTGGGAAATACTGTTTGCAAGTGGATCTTTAGCTTATTGAAGTAAGCCATGGAAGTCAGGCGGAAAAATTGAAAAAGAATATTCTATGCATGGAGATCAACCAGTGAAGATATAAGGAACAGGAAGAAGGAGGATTATGTTTGAGGAACAGCAAAGCAGATAGTTTTAGTGATTCACAGAGTACATGGATGGTAATGAGATGTAAAAAGACTGGAGAGATAGCTTGGGGTCAGGGGGAAGGCTTTTGAACTTCAAGCAGGATTTTGTATAGTATAATAAAGGTAATAGGAAGCCACTGGTCAGACTAGCTCCAGAGTGCATAATAGATTGGAATTTAAAAGATGTGAAGGGGCTTTTCAATGGGATTCACATTCACTCAAAAGAGATCAGACTAATAATATACACATGAAACACACCCACACACACATGGTTAAGGTCCAGATCATGACATGCAGCTGAACGCATAGACCATTTAGACAGTGCTTTAGAAGACATATATCATCAAGTATATATCAAGACATATATATCAAGTATAGCAAATGGTAATGAATAGGAAGAAAAAAATAGTCTGGATGACGTTTTTCATGAAACACAGGAAATGATCTCAACATGCTCCCTGAGGCAATCATTTTAGTTTCATTATTTTCAGAGTAGTATCATGTGCATACAAGTCAAGGAACAACATTGTGTGACCTTGGATAAATCACTTAACTTCTTTAGCCTCAGTTTACTCATCTGATATGTAAAGAGATTGAATTATATGACTTCTAAGGCCCTTTCCCTCTCTAAATCTATGATCTTATTAGCCCATAAATGTATGCCTAAAAACTCCAACTAATCAAATTTGAGGTGCCTGACTGAAGAAGAGTGGAAAGACAAGTGATATGTTTCAATAGATGTTATATAAAGGATAGGAATAAAGACCTCAATCAGAAAATTATGTGGGCTCATCTTTTAGTGAGAGTTAGGTATAAGAATTGGGCATGTTTAATATGCTTACATTCATGAATTAGTATAATGAATAGAAGAAGGTCTCTAGCACATTGGAAAAATATCAGTGTAGGACTTTTGGAAGGACATGGATGAGGATTACAGTAGGTGAAAAGGAGTGAATGTGTAGTGATATACACTGAAATAGGAGTGCCCAAATTGATGAGATCTATCTAAGCATTAATTTATCAATTGTTAATACATGTAAGGACTTACAATTTCTTGGTGTAGAACTCCACCTGCTTGATCCTTGCTGTAAATTGGGCAAGTCATTTAACCTCTGTGATTTTAGGCAAGCCCCTAAAATTACAGGTTTTATTTCAGTTGTAAGCTCTGTATCAGTGGAAGACATGTTAATAATATGTAATTTTAAAATCCAAATATTCCATTTATGGTTAACATATTCAGCTACCTATCTTTAAGTTGGTAGATGAAAGTCAATTTTTTTTTCTATTCAGCTCTGGTCTTTTCATCAAGAATGCTTGAAAGTCCTCTATTTCACTAAATATCCATTTCCTCCCCTGGAGGATTATACTCAATTTTACTGGGTAAGTGATTCTTGGTTGTAATCCTAGCTCTTTTGCTCTCTGGAATATTATATTCCAAGTCCTCTGGTCCTTTAATGT
Source organism: Vombatus ursinus (assembly GCF_900497805.2). Taxonomy (NCBI): domain Eukaryota; kingdom Metazoa; phylum Chordata; class Mammalia; order Diprotodontia; family Vombatidae; genus Vombatus; species Vombatus ursinus. Next base: position 16,240,312 of record NW_020954557.1, read on the forward strand.
AGAAACTGCTCAATCTCATGTTATCCTGATTGTGTTTCCACAATACTTGAATTGTTTCTTTCTGGCTGCTTGCAATATTTTCTCTTTCACCTGGGAACTCTGGAATTTCCCTACAGTATTCCTAGGAGTTTTCCTTTGGGGATCTCTTTCAGGAGACAATTGGTGGATTCTTTCAATTTCTATTTTACCCTCTGGTTCTAAAATATCTGAGTAGTTTTCCTTGAGGATTTCTTGAAGGATGATGTCTAGGCTCTTTTTTTGATCATGATTTTCAGATAGTTCAATAATTTTTAAATTATCTCTTCCTGAATCTATTTTCCAGGTCAGCTGTTTTTTCCAATGACATATTTCACAGTCTTCTATCTTTTCATTCTTTTGGTTTTGTTTTACAGTGTCTTGATTTCTCATAAAGTCACTAGCTTCCAATTGATCCATTTTAATTTTTAAGGAAATATTTTCTTCAGTAAGATTTTGGACTTCCTTTTCCATCTGGCCAATTTTGCTTTTTAAAGCATTCTTCTCCTCATTGGCTTTTTGGACCTCTTTTGTCATTTGGGTTAGGTTATTTTTTAAGGTGTTATTTTCTTCAGTATTTTTTGGGTCTCCTTTAGCAGTCTGTTGACTTGTTTTTCATGATTTTCTTGCATCACTCTCATTTCTCTTCCCAGTTTTTCCTCTACTTCTCTTACTTGCTTCTCAAAATCCTTTTTTGAGCTCTTCCATGGCCTGGGACCAATTAATATTTTTCTTGGAGGCTTTGGATGTAGGAACTTTGACTTTGTTATCTTCTTCTGATTGTATGTTTTGATCTTCTTTGTCACCAAGGTAAGATTCTATGGTCTGACTTTTTTTTGTGAGGTTTGCTAATGATCCCAGACAATTACTTGAGTTATACTTTTTAAGGCAGGAGTCTGCTTCCAGTGTGAAACATGCACTGTCCCAAGCTTCAGGGGTTTTGTGCAGCTGTTTTCAGAGATACTTCTAGGAACCTGTAAATCTTCAGTTCTTCCAGGGTGGTATGATCAAGGACGAGATGTTTACTCCTTTCCTGGCCTGTAGTTTGGTCTATGAGGGACTACAAGCACTCTTCTCTGTCTTAGAACTGTGAGGAGGATTCCCTTTCTACCACCACTACAAGCTCCACCATGCTAGCACTCCTGCTTGCCCCAGGACCAACACCCAGAATTGTGACCCAGATCCAAGCTCAGGCAAAGCAAGAAAATCTTGTAGCAGCAAAGAGATCCCTGCAATCCCCCTCTGATCAGCCACTCGATTCCCCCTTGTTCTGTGGGCCAGAAGTTCAGTAGCAGCCACCACCCCAGGGCTGTGTGCTGGGAGCAAGCTTCTTTCTCATGGTGGTCACAGACTTTGCCTACTGACCTTCTAAGTTGTCTTTGGCGTTTGTGGGTTGAGAAGTCTGGAAACTGCCACCACTGCCAGTGATTCAGTCCTCTGAGGCCTGCTCTAGGTTCATTGAAGCCTGTTTTGCCTATGTGCCCACCCCGTGTTGTGTTCCTCTCCCCACCTGGCACGATAGACCTTTCTCACCAACCATTTAGGTTGTCTTGGGCTGGAAATTTGTTTCACTCTGTCTTTTTTGGGTTTTGCTGCTTTAGAATTTGTTTAGTGCCATTTTTTATTTGGAGGGGTTTGGGGAAGAGCTCTGCCATCTTCTAAGTTAGTAAATCATAACCATTAGACTAATGTTCATCAGGCAACTGATGCAATAAATATTTCTCTTTATACATGTAAGCGAGAAATCTACCCTATTTACATACAAATAACTTCACCTTGTACAGACACTTTTTCTCCTCTCTGATATGACGCAAGTCATGTATGATTGTTGACTTTTAATTTTCTTCTTCTCAATCTTTGTTGAATTAGAAAATATTGTTTCTCACAATACCTAGAACAATGTTTTGCCCATAATTGGTGCTCAAAAAATATTGTGGAAAGCAGGCAGAAAGACAGACAAGCAGGCGATAGGAGGAAAGAAGGAAGGAAGGAAGGAACGAAGGAAGGAAGGGAGGGAGGAAGGAAGGAAGGAAGGAAGGAAGGAAGGAAGGAAGGAAGGAAGGAAGGAAGGAAGGAAGGAAG
>NW_020954557.1:16242418-16244935 GCF_900497805.2 Vombatus ursinus
AAGGAAGGAAGGAAGGAAGGAAGGAAGGAAGGAAGGAAGGAAGGAAGCAGTTAGCAACAAAGGAAGGAAAGGAGTAAGGAAGTGAAGGAAGGAAGGGGATTTCCTTTCTCTAGATCATCTGCAGGTGAACTTCTGTCTAATTACATCTCAGTTTCCTGAAGTTTTCTTCTCCTTTTTTTTTTTTAAAGAGAAGTTAGGACACAAAACTCCACTATATTTTATATGTTAGCCATTAGTGATAAGAACAATAACATGACTAATAAAATACTACACATATACTTAATATTTAAAATATATTTATTGAATGAATGCATTTCAATATGAATTCAATTAATGAAAAAATGCTATAAACAGGAGAAATGTGATTTTTTTTTCACTTCAAACATATCTTTCCCCATATTTACCTCATGGGTATTTACAGTCACATAAAATTACTTTCAGGATGAAATGCATGTCAAAGAATGATGATTTATAAGAAATTCAGATTTGTACATACATAACACAATTCTACTTGCTCATAAATTTCCCCCTGGTTAAAAGCAATGTCATTTATTAAATGGTTTCCTGTTGCCAGGAATAGTTCATGGGGCTTCGAAAATTCCTAATTTACATACAGCAATAACTTTTATACAGGGAAAACTTCATTCAATGATGTATATTTTAATCTGATTCCAGAGAAAACATGTTATAATTCTGAAAAATCTATGTTAAATTCACAGCAAAATATTATTATTGTCCTAAGTGACCAAGAAAACACAGGTTCTCCACCAGCTAGCACCACACCATACAAACATGGAACCATTAGTTATAGCAAATGGAGAAATCCTAAATATCGTGGAGAAGTTCACTGGCCTTGGTAATATACTTTTCAGGTATGTACACATAGATGATGAGGTTGATGTATGAATTGCCAGAGCTGGCTCAGTATTTGGGAGGTTCTGAAGAAAAGTGTGGGAGGGAAAAGGTTTTAGGTTGCCTATGTAACTAAAGGTCTACAGGGCTGTTTTGCTGGCCTCATTGTTTCATGTCTGTGAAACACCTAAAGGCTTTTTGTTAGATTGATACCGGTAAAAACCACTTAATTATTTCAGACTTCAAGGAGTTTATATCCTATAGTGATGAATAAGATAATAATTAAATCAATTGAAAACTATTAAATGCCTACTATGCACTAAGAAATGTGGCAAGTGCTGATAGAAAAATAAACAGGAAATAGTCCCTAGACATATCTTAAATATTATAATGATAGATATGAAAATAATTCAATAATTTCAATCAATAAATATTTTAAATGTCTACTATGTGACTGGCATTGTGTTGAGCTCTGGGGATCACAGTACAAAGAAAGAAATGATCTCTGCTTCCAAGGAACTTAAAATATTTCTGAAAGATCCTGTAAAATGTATCCTTCAATTTATGGCTTACACTACTAGTAGAAGAACTCATTTTTGTAACCGTGCCATGTTTTTCATTTTTGTAGTGCTTTGTATACTAAATGTCTCAAACACTTTGTAAACTTCAGCCACGCAGCTGTGTTCTTTTAGAAACTTTTCAATAAATCTTCAATATTTGTCCTACTTATATAGGACATTGTGTGGTTTCAAGAACCAGAAATTGAAAATGCTCAGCTGTCACTGATATATACTTTACAATACACATACATGCACGCACACACATATACAAATACATAAACATATATGTGCATGTGTATAAATTTATATATGCATACAAGCATGTGTATACATATAGACATTCACAAACATATGTGAGTACACAGATTTAAGTGTATACACATATACCATTGTTTTTCTCTAAGTGTGGTTTTAAATACAGATACATATACACATGTGCTTGCATGTATAAGTGCATCAGAGGAACAAGTGACCATTTTTTTTTATTTCTGACTCTCCAAACTGCACAATATTCTCATGTAACTGGTCCATATATTGATTTGTTTAAAATTGTATAAAAGAGCACGGATGTATGACCGTAGTTTTAAAAAGTGTTCAAGCCAATTAACATACAAAGCACTAGAAAAAAAAGCAGAATTGGAAAAATTATCTCTTCTTTGTATACATGTAAAATATACTAAGTATTTGTATATTATTTACTTATGTATGCATACATATATGTACACAAATGCCTGAATATGGATATGCACAAATACATACATATATTAATTTATAAACATATACAGATATTAATAGAGATAGAGTTGATAAGAGTAGAGATAGAAATAGAAATAGATGGAAATTGGAATTATAAGGATAGGAATAGAGATAGATATGATAGAAAGAAGGCTAGGAGCAGAGATAAGTATAAAGTTAAAGATAGAGATAAAGCTGATAGAGATAGAGACAGTAGAGATGGAAATAGAGGTAGGAATAGTAATAGGAGTAGAGATAGAGATAGAGATCGCACTGTTAGGGATAAGGAGAAAAGTGTGAATAGAAATAGAGCAGATAAGGATAGAAGAAGAAGAAGAAGAAGAAGAAGAAGAAGAAGAAGAAGAAGAAG
>NW_020954557.1:16244945-16284353 GCF_900497805.2 Vombatus ursinus
AAGAAGAAGAAGAAGAAGAAGAAGAAGAAGAAGAAGAAGAAGAAGAAAGACAGAAAGAGAGAGAGGGAAAAAGAGAGGGAGGGAGGGAGGGAGAGATAAGACTTTTGGAATCCCACAAATGAATGTGTTTGCTTGCATGTACTTGTGCAAACAGGCATGTACATATGTATTGCATACATGTATATACGAGACTGTATATGTATATGCCAGTAGAACAGATCATTTTCAAGTTCTATTCCTCTAAACTGTGCAACATTTTCTCATAAGTAATCTAGATATTGAAGATTTGTTGACAGTTCTATAAAAGAAAGACAGCTGTGTGACTATAGTTTTACAATGTGTTCAAGGCATTTAGCATACCAAGTGTTGGGAAAATGAAAAGCAAAGCTCAGAAAAATTACTTCCTATAGAAAGTATAATTTCTTAAGCTTATACATATATACATATATGTATAAACATATGTGAATGCTTATATTTATATGCATATGTATACCAGTGTTTTTATCTATATAGGTGTAGATATAATTATCTTTCTATCTGTGTGTGTATGTGTGTGTGATGCACATACATATACACATATATGTACTTATGTGTTTATATGTATGGGTATCAATGGAACAGGTGACCAGTTTAAAATTTCTGCATGTACATATGCATATAGATTATAGAAATATTTATAAATGTATATGTGGGTATTTATATGTGTATGTATATATTTGTGTGTGTGTGTTTGTATACAAGAAGGAAGAGGAGAAAATTAAACTCAAGAACAGACATTTAGATTCAGAAGTGTAAAGGGTGGAATTGTGAAATAGGTAGGCCTATAGGCAATTACGATGCATAACATAGTGAAGAGTATAGGTGTAATACATAAGACAAAAGTTAGTATTTGGTTTTGGCCTAGAGGGCAAAATTATGAAGTAGCTAGAATTGATGGCTTTTATTCAGGATACTCTATTTTCCTTTTCAAAATGCCTTTTGCTGTCCTCCCTAATGTTTTATACTTTTAGGGGTAAAAGAAAATGGGACAAAAAAGCAAAAGGAAGGAATAATCCTGAAATAGCAAAAACTAGATGCTCAGCAAGTGAGAACAGAATAACTACAAAAAAGTTGCAGAGAAGTTCAAAAACATAATGAAAGAATTAAAGTTAAAAATAAGATACAATTTAAAGGCATTAATGAAGAATTAAAGGGAAGACAAGATAATATTTTGCTTTAGAATATATGGCTGAAAGCTGAGGTTATCGTAAAAATAGAAAGACTATCAATTGGCTATTTTCATTGAGGAAAATGAGCTATAAGTATCCTTGAGGTGAGGGGAATAAGTGAATTAATATTCACTAGAATCGTGTATTGCAATTAAGGATAATTTAAATAAGAGGTGAGCTGCAGCAGGAAGGGGGGACCTTCAGGTCCCACTTTACTTTGGGTTCTGCTAGAGAATTGAAAATAAAAAAAAATCCAGGTATCTGGTTATGGTCTAGACAGCGGAAAAGAGCAGTGTGTCTATCTGTGTGTGAGCATGGGGAGATGGATCACTCATTTTAAGCATAATTATCCATAGGTATTTACACCAGATTTTATTTTTAAACGTATGACTCAGGCATCTGGGCCCTAGTTGTAATGGAGGTTGAAAAGGATTGGACAGGGGTGAGTGTATTTGTATGGGAGAAGAAGAAAAGGAAAAGTGATTAGGATTTAGTGGAGGAAAAAAAAAATTCAAAGTGTTACATATTTGACAATTATGGGCTATATTTTTCTTCCTAAATAGAAGAGAATGTAAGAACAGTTAAAACTGGGAACAATTTGTTACCTTCAACAAATACATTTAAAGGAGGAAGACACACATTAAAGTACAAGTAAGAGCCTGGAATTAAATTGATTTCAATTCCGCTAAATGCAAAAAAAAAAAAAGAAAAAGAAAAGTTGCAAACTTGATGTTGGATAAGACAAGAATAAAAAGGTCTTTCAGAAAGACAAACAAGGAAGCTAAAATATGCTTAAAGGCATCATAGATAGTGGTGCAATATCAAAATTAAATATACATACATAGAACGACAGCATTTAAGAATTTAATGGAAAAGTTAACTGAACTGCAAAATAATGAAAGTATTAGGACAATTTTAAATTTAATAAGGATTATTCAGATCTTGATAAGTATCATTATTTTGTTAGAAATATTAATCACTTGCATTCCTGTTAAGTGTAAGTGCCATTTGGGAATAAATAACAGAACACTCAGCAGGGTATACAGGAATTCTGTGCCCAGTTTAGGCACAGCCAGTGTTCAAAATTTCCTTGAATTATAATGGAAGGATGCCTTGTGAGGCAATAAAGAGAAAGGATTCCAGGAATGTTTAATTCACAGTTTAAGAATTTCTAAAGCCAGGCATAGGAATTCTAAGTGAAGAAAGTTTTGAATAAGCATGCCTTTAGGAATTGCAATTTATTGATTTCGTTAGCCATCAAGGGTCAATCTAGCCACCTTTCCCTGCAGAAAAATATCTCAAGTTTAGTGTGCTTTCCTTCTCTTCCTTCTCTTAACCAACTTTCTTGACTGTTTATCTTTCTCTCACACCTCACTTATATGCCTCATCCGTGCCAGCCTTTCAATTGCTTCTCTCTTCCATTCTCATTTATTTCCTTAATAAAAGTGATGAATTAATCTGTGTTGTAGCACCTATAGGTCTAGAGTCCTAATGTGTTACCAAGTAGTTAATTTGGAGACAAATTTCTTCATAATAAAAAATTAAGTAGATGTTTGTGTATGAGTGGGGCTCTACCACCTTAAAAGTGGTTATCTTTTTCAAGTGAAAATACATCTCCAATGAATCAATCAATCACAATCTAGTATGGATTCTGCCTAGACATTTCCTTGAACAGTTCAAAGTCATTAGTGACAGACTAGGTCAGCTACTGAAGAATTTGCATTAAAAAAAAGGTAGCTCTTTCAGAGCTGGATAGAGATTCTAAAGAACAAGGAAAGGGCAAAGGGAGATCATACAGAGTTCATCTAAAATCTGGCAGCTTTGGGATAAATAGTGAAAAGTTTAAAAGGTGGCTGGACCAAGCCGTGGCAAAGAAGGGAAATATTGAGAAAGGTCATTGGCTATATAAGCATCTTGGAGAAGACACAGGTTGACATTACCAGCACATCCATGTATTCAAGGACTGAGGAAAGGATAAAAAAAAAGTCTGTACTTTCCCCAAATTCCCAGAGTGGTGTTTATCTGCCAGCACTATAATATAATCTGCCACTTTGTAACCAAAATATTTCTAGTAATCTGATTCCACTCCCCACCCCCAATCACAAATAGGGAGAGGTTAACTAGAGATAGACACAAATGTGTATTTAGGCAGAGAACATAACAGTTATTTACAACGAATCTTTTACAGGAAGCTTTTCCTAAACCTTTTTAATTCAAGTGCCCTCCCTCTGTTAATTATTTCCTATTTATTGTGTGTGTGTGTGTGTGTATGTATGTGTATATCTATATCTATCTAAATATCTATATTTTATATATAGAAATGTTTATATCTATTTATTATTATATCTCTATCTCTATCTATATAATATATGTATATATATTATTTCTCTCATTAGATTGCAAGCTCCTTAAGGATGGGGACTGTCTTTTCTCTCATTTTGTATCATCAATGCTTAGCACAGTGCCTGACACAACAGTAGGTGCTTTGAAAATGGATACCTCATTTTATTTTTGTATTTTTTATTAATTGAGAATTATATCTAATCACTGGAAACAGTACTTATAGATTAGAGTTAGATTTAATTTTATAGACCTTAGTATTAGAGTTTAAAAGATTTGAACTTACCCATTTCTCTGAGTTACCGTCTGGACTCAATCTTTCTTACCCCAGGAAGGAAGGAGGGAAGATGGGTAGAAATGACCATAAAATGTGCTGCTTGGGCATAGGTCTTGCACCAGACCACTCTGGTATAGGGGATTGCCTGACACTGGGCTTTGCAGAAGATGTTGATCAATTTTGTAAAGTTTTTCCAATTGCAATGAGTCCTGAAGAAACCCTCATATGAGTCATGTCAGTCCACTCTTACCTCTGATATAGACCAATTAACTGTTTAGTTCAGTTTTCATCATAACACTATTTTAGTACCTCATATAGATTGTTATCTTTTCTATAAAAATGGCTGCTCTGACTGTCAAAAGTATCCCTGGCTATTGAGGAACCTGTGATCTCACTTTTCTGGTAATTTCTAGCCTTGCTAATAAATGGATCATGCTTGGGAACTTGTGCCTCAGTGTATTTTTATTGCAGATTTTTATCCTGACAATGCTTAATAGATGTTTATTAATTGATTTATGGATCTTAAAGTGTACAAAGAACTTTACATACATTATCTCACTTTATCTTCACATTCAACTCTGGAAAGTAGATACTACATTTAACCGCATTTTACAGATAACAGAACCGAGGATGAAAAAGATAGAAGGAGGTGACTAGGGTTACCATGAAAGTATGTGTGAGGTCACATATGAATTCAGAGCTTCTTTCTCCCACACTAGCACATCTATTATACCACTTACCTGCCAATTTTAGTGGTTTTCCTAACTAGGAATTCAGAGTAAAGGCTATTTAACCAATAACATTTTGTTTAAAATAGCAAAACCAATAGAGGAGCAAACCATATGGACTGCAAGGATCATTATATTCCCTCTAGGCTTAACGTGACTTAATTATTTTAACAATGGGTCACATTTGGAAATGGAAATTTCCAAATAATATTATGTAGTTATTTTCATTTGTGCCTAGAGCATATAAATAAGAGGTATATACCTCAATACTATGGATTTAACTAGTCTTTCCTTGGTGCATCTTTAATTTGTGTTTCTGTACATGTATTATGATGGAAATAGAACTTGACAGCAAAGACCCTGAAGGTATTTTAGTTAGATTATGAAATTAGAAAAAAGGGAACTACTTCTAGACTTATTGATTAGCTTGGTATTAGTAATAACATACACATACGCTGTGTTCCAAAGTCTTGGTGCAGTTTTAAGTTGTTAAAGCTATTTAAGGTATTAAAGTTTAAAACTGCACTAAGACTTTTGGGACAGCACCTTATTATACTATTAAAACTATTTAAGCTTTTAAAGTCTGACTGAATGAAAACTTTTGGGACACCTTGCATGCTTGAATACTTTAAGGAGCTGTTATTTTACTAGTATGCTCTTTACTGGAGTGCACAGCAACTCTTTCAAGTGTTGCTAGAGCGATTTGATGATTTATAATGGCCAAAAGAATTGCTACCTGTTAGCTAAATGTCTACAGGAGTAGCCTCTCCAATTAGGGCCATTGATTTGATACAAACTTTTCTAGCCTCGATAGTACCTGCCAGAGCTTGACTGTGCTTTACTGTCAGAGACTTCAAGAACCACAAGAGCACTTCCATGCCTCAAGGAAGCACTGAAATTAAACTGCCTTGCAGGTCCTATCAAGATATTAAATGAAAATTATCTTAGTATAATATAAAAATAAATATAAACTGCACAAAAGCAACTTTCCTAAAAAGGAAAAAATATTTTCTTTTCAGTTAGTCTCCAGGAGCTTTCCTCAGCAAAACATACATTAATCGGCAAAGAACAAGGCTGCATTTTATCATTTTTGGTTTGTAGATGTATTCAAGTTATCAGAATCTGTTCTCAAATTGACTACATTAGAACAATTTATAATCTGATGTCTACATTGATATGGGGCATAATTGAATAATGTCCCTTGGTCAAAATCCCAGACAACTAATCTTAATACACACTTACTATTCAAAGGCTGATTCAGATTAAACTCTTTTTCTTGGTAATTAAAATGTGAGCTTGCTGAAGGTTTTTTTTTTTCCTTTTAATCTATGGCAAAATTCTATTCATTAAAACACAGGAAGTAGTTTAGATTACGTGGATGACAGTCTTGATCTTGCAATTTGCTTTCTTGTCAAAGAGAAAAGTTATTTGCACGTTTCTGTGACCCTGAAATAGGCAGAGAGGACTGTGAGGTGCACCCTTGTGGCTAAATTTGCAATCAAACTCTCTCATAGTCATCCATCAAACAAGAATTATCACAAGATGAAAAATCTAGGGGTAGACAGAGATACACAAGTTTCTCTCAGATTCACAAATAAGCTTTATGTCATTATCTGTTTATCGAATTGGTCTATAAATACATTCTCCAAGCTCAGATAAACGGCCAGCTGGTTTAGTATTTATGTCCCTGGAATATGTTAAGAGCAAAGTTTTATGACCTCTATTTATGATGGCAGACAGTGCTACCTAAAAATCCACTTTTAAAATCTTATTACTGTCAAATTCTTTATGTAGGCCAGTGATTTGACATTCTTGCATGGGTGAACATTAAAGCTTTTGCCTTTTTAACCTCCTGATCCTGGAGCATAAATCATTTATAACAGATGCTATTCTCTGTGTCTTTTCAGTATTATTGGATTCTTATCTTTCATTCCAGTCTATGTTGCCAATTTAATTTATTCAAAACTTTGGTTCTGCTTTTCTTGTCTTACAATGGGATGCAAGGAAAATGAGGATATGAAACATTGGGGAAGAAAAAAATACTCATTATGTACTTTGACTGATCTCTTTGAAGAATCTGTCTATTTAAAACGATGACTAGTAGGTCACTTTTTACAGTCGTTTAATGTCCCAATATTTGTGTTAGATTCTATGAGGCTATGATTAAAAGCAGGATAGTTTTTATTGTTGCAGTAAACATTACTCTACTCATACAACATAAGACAAGAACTATACAAGAAACAAAACTCTCTCCCCTATCTCTTCTCCTACTGACAGTTTCTATGTCTTTTTTATGCTCACTGTTGCAGATACTTATTTCTGCATATTGAATTTGGTAACTTGTAAGGAAAATAGTGTTTGCTAAAAGACGTGACCTATTTTAGGTGGCTTAAAGCTAATCAATAGAAATTCTATGCATTAAGAGTCCCTCTAATTACTGTCATACTTGAAGCTATTTATCTATTAATTAGGGCTTTTAAAAAAAAGTCTGGTTAGTGAAAGAAAAATACTGTATTTTCTGTAAATATTTTAAAATCACAATTCAAATAATGAATCACTAACTAGATTGGAAGGTGAAAATAAGATATTCCCTAATATAATCTTTTAAACATTTTCCAGTGTTAATAAAGTCCTCATGTGTTATAACAGAAATGAACTTCACACCATCCATTCTATTGACAGATTTTCTTTTATGAAGGATTCTCATCCTACTAAGCAATGGTTATTTGATTTGTTTTACCTCTGAGCAATGAGACTTCTCCCATTTTATTTTTCATCTAATCTATCAACAGACACAAATATACATCCCCCTAAATTCCCTATTTTTATATTCTCCAACTATTATTGAATTATTTTCTTCTCACAGATACATTTTTCAATTTTTCTCCAGTAATTTCTTCACAGGGTCAGGTAGGTGGCACAGTGGATAGAATTCTGGGCCTGGAGTCAGAAAGACCTGAGTTCAAACCCGGCCTCAGACATTTACTAGCTATGTGAGCCTGGGAAATGTTTGCCTCAGTTTCCCTATTTGTAAAATTAGCTGGAGAGGGAAATAGCAAACCACTCCAGTATTTTGCCAAGAAAACTCCAAATGAGTTCACAAAGAGTTGAACATGGCTGAAGCGAATGAACAATAACAATGTCATAGGTGAATTTGAATTGCAATGAAATTTAAGATATACTGATCATAATTTGACATAGAATTATACAGAGGGCATATCCTCTTCTTTAAAAAGAATAATGCCAAAGAAATACAGATCTTTTATTTAAAAAACAAAAAAAGACTTCAGAAGGTCATTATGGAATGCTGCCTTCTCATTTATTTCTGTTATTGATAAATGAGGGGAAATACAACTGTTCAGTTTCTTATATACTGAGGTTTCTCTTGAACATTCTACCGTGAAAGAAAGGTATTTAGGTCCAATTGCTTCCCCTGAAAAAAAGTTGAAGAAAAATACAAAGAAAAAAAGGATTTGAATAATTAATAACAATAAAAACAACTAACATTTTTATAGCTGTCATTATGTGCCATACATCTTACTAAGCAACTTACATTGATTATCTCATTTGATCCTCATCACAACACTGGGAGATAACTTCTATTATTATCCCCATTTTACAGGTAAAGAAACTAAGGCTTTCAGAGGTTAAGTGATTTACCCATTGTCCCACAACTAGTAAGAGTCTAAGGCTATGTTTGAACTCAGGCACCCACTTTGCGTCTGCCTGGTTTCAGCTCTGGAACAAGATGCCCCTCTCAGGATAAGCTCAGCATTTCTAATCTCATCACTGTGCTGCTAACTCAAACTTTGATTGATACCACTTCTATCAGCCTCCTCTAACCATTGATTGCCTTCTTTTAGGAAACTCATAAGCTAGACTTTTAGCTCACTCCACTTTGCACCTGCTGGTCTGTCTGTTTTGTTTCCTAAGCATGCTTACATTTTCCTTCTTCAATCTTTGGTCATACTGTTCCTTATCTCTGCCCCCTCTATTCATCTCTTGAATTCATTACTCATCCTGTAAACTCATCTCAAAACTAAATTATGTCTTTCTGTTAATAGTTGGATAACAATAACATAAAAAGGCATATACATTATCAGTTGTCATTTTATTAACAAGTCCTTTACTTTTTGGCAGGCGTTTTTGGGGGATCTTATTGGAAAGTGCTGGTTGCTTCAAAGCAAAATGTAATTCAAACTTTTATCTATGTCTTCCAATAAATTATAAAATTAGGTCAACCCCAAATTCCAGAGACCTTTTCAAGTTCTTTTAACCTTACGTAGATAACAACAGAGTACACAGAATTGTGACTGGCCCATCTTTTCCCAACATATACTGGATAGAAGCACTTGATCATTTCTTTTCATTTTTAGAAAAAAAAAATGCATGGTCCCAGAAAATAGTTCTGTTCTATAATGCTTTTTTGATATTTTCTGGCAACCTGCTCATAACCACCATACATTGTTTTTAGATTGATCTTCAACTTGGATTCTTGCATAATTCACAGGTAGAAAGTTTACCAGGGATGTGTAGATAAATGTTTAATAATTGGTTTTCTGAAGAAAAGAAAGACGGGAAGTAAAATGTGCACAGGACTATTTAAGACATTTTCAAGTTTGTCTGCATTATTAACATTTTCTTCATTACTTTGGTCTAGGCAATCAATAAAACAATAAATCAATCTTTATTTCTAATTCTCTAATTTCCAAGGTATAAATACTCCCACAGACTGTTGGAGTTGACTCCAGCATACTCCTGCCTTAATCCATTGTCATAAATACTGGTTGCATCCTCCCTTGACCTTCTTTTCTCAATATTCTTTCCAATTTTTTTTAAAGGAATGCTGTTTCAGAAGTGGATGTCATTAACTCCTGATACTTAATATTGTTGTTGTTGTTGTTGTTATAACCTCTTTCTCATACAGGTCACCTAAATTTATTTTCAATTGATTATAAAGCTAGGAAGAACCAAATAGCTTCATAAACAACTCAGATTTACTTGACAATATATTCTTCAGTCATCAGTAAAATCATTAAAATCCTGGACTATAAGGTTTGTTCATAATCTTATAAGAAAAAAAAAGTTGAATAATTGCAAAGGAACTTTTGTAAAAATATTTTGACATCTCTTTACCTTTAAAAATATTTATTTTTGATGTTCTTTTCTCTAAGATATTTGAATTGTTTCTTTTTGGCTGCTTGCAATATTTTCTCCTTGACTGGGGAGCTCTGGAATTGGGCTATAATATTTCTGGGAGTTTCAACTTGGGGATCTCTTTCAGGAGGTGATCAGTGGAATCTTTCAATTTCTATTTTACACTCTGTATCTAAGATATCAAGGTAGGTTCTCTTGATAATTTCTGAAAATATGTGTAGGCTTTTTCTGTGGTTAGATTTTAGATAGATCCAGATAATCTGGATCATGGATTTTACATAGTCCAATCATTCTTAAATTTTCTTTTCTTTATCTATTTTCCAAATTAGTTTCCCCCCCCCAATGAAATATTTCACATTTTTTCTGTATTTTTCATTATTTTGACTTTTTGACTTTGATTGTTTCTTGAAGTTTCAATTTGCTCAATTATGATTAAGGAATTTTTTTCAGTGACCTTTTGTTCCTTTTTTTTTCCCATTTGGCTAATTCTTTTTTTTTTTAAAGAAGGTGTGTATTTGTGTGTTGATGGTTGTGTGTGTGTGTGTGTGTGTGTACTTTTTTTCTCCATTTGGACAATTCAGCTTTTTAAGGAGTACTTTTCTTCAGTGAATGTTTTTGTGTCTTTGAACATTAGAGCAATTCTATTTTTTAAGGTGTATTTATTATTTTATTCCTATTTTTGCATCATCTTTACAAAGCTTTTAATTCTCTTTCCATAATTTTTATTACTCTCCTTTATTTTCCTAATTCTTCCTCTACCACTCATCTCTTTCTTTAACTTTTCCAGGAATTCTTATTGAGCTTTGGTCAAATTAGCAATTTTCTTGGGGGGGAGGAAGCTTTGTTTGTAGCTGTTTTTATATTGTTGTCTTCTTTTGAATTTATGTCTTGATCTTACTTCCCATTGTGATATTTTTTTTAAATGATCATATTCTTTTTTGTTTGCTCATTTTTTTCCACCCTATTTTTTTATTTGAACTTTATGCTAAAGTTGGGCTCTTCTTACTTATTGGCACTATCTCAATCTTCAGGCTTTTTTTTTTTGTGCTGCTGCTTCAGATAGTTCTTGGAGTCTGCAAGTTTTTAGTCTTCCAAAATGGTATGATCCTGGGAGAGATGTGATTACTACTGTCTTGTTCTTTTCTCTGGTCTTTAGCAAGGAAGAACTCCTCATCCCCTGCAGTCACAAATTCTAGCACTCTCTTTGCCTTAGAACTGCAACCAGGGCTCATGCTCCTTTGTGACCACCACCTCACTCCTCTCTGGCCTGGAAACTGTCACCTGCAACTGTGTATAGGCAATAGAGTTGCCCATCAGTGCCAGCCGTACCCAGTTCCAGTAAAGTCCCCTGTAATCTCTTTCTCACAAGTTGTCCAATTTCCTTACCATCTCTGGCCAGGGAGTTTGCAAAGTTGCTTCTCATGCTGCTGCAGATGCTGCTGATACTGCCATGTAGGTCAGCTCCAGACAGGCTTCCAAACTTGTATCAGAAACTTCTCCCACCAACCTCCTGAGTTTTCCAAGGTCAGAAAAATATCTCATTCTGTTCTTTTATTTGTTCTGCCACTCCAAAATTTGATTTGATGTGTTAAAGTTGTTTGAAGGTGAATGTTGAGAGAGTTTGGCTGCTTTGCCTCTAATCCTCCACCTTGACTCAGCCCTCATGGACATTTCTTTTTAGCATTATTAATTAATTTAACCCAAGACTCTATTTTCTACTTTTTTTAAGGAAGTAAGAAAGTCAATGATAATTGTTCTTGAAAGAAACATGGTTGGGAAAAATGTATACATTCAGAGTAAGTTTAGAGTCTTTTGTGGCAAATGCTTTGAAGCAAATGCTCAAGAAAACCTTTTGCTTGTGAAAATAATGACACCTGTTATGCTAAGGAAGTTCAGATGGAAATGCACTGATCTACAAAGGGTCACCTAGCCTAAAAATAGAAAAATAGAAAAAAACTTTCTATTTTAAGCTCATTATTTTTCTTAAAACTTTGAAGGCAGACAAGAGCTTTCTTTTTTGTCTTTGTCTAATTTATTTTTGTTTCATGTCATCTTCCAAATTGAATGGCATTTTGACATTAGTAAAAAAAAAAAAAGATTTTCCCTTCCCATTTTGTTTACTGAGTTCTCAATCCTTTCCTTTAAAATCACTTTACCTGTGAAGCAGAAGCACATCAGTAACTACATAAATCAAGGAAAACAAAGTCAGAAGTAGCAATCACACTAAATTGGCTGCCGTCATGTAAGAAGATGGGATTTTGCAGCATTATACAAATTTTAATCATGTAACTCATCTGTTCCAAAAGCAACATAATTTTAATAAGCAATTGCTACCCCAAAATTAAACAATTTGACTTACAAAGTTTTTCCATCAGCTTTTAGTCTTAATGATAACAATAGATAAAACTAATCAGCAGAAACTTTCAAAGCAGACTATAGCAGACCATAGCAGAAACCTGGTTCTTTTTCCTACACTGTTTTACATTGTCTTATAATTAGCATAAGAATATATTCTTTTAAAATCATAATAACTTTATGCTTTATTTTAATTAAACTATTCAATTTTTTTTTACTTATGCAGGTACATTTGGGTTATAGATATTTCTATGAGGTGATGAGATGCACATTGTCAAGTTACTCATCTACCATGATGATAAAAAAATAAATTCTTTCAATTTTTAAAACACAGAAATAATTTTTGGTTGATTGTATGGCTAGTTATTAATTTCTTAATTGATCAGACAAAATTCAAGCTAGTCATTATAAAAATTTTTCACAAATTAAGACAATTCCTAGATAATTTTTTTTCAACTTGTGATTAGAAGCCATTATGAAGAGCTGAAAATCTCAGTCTACTAAATACTTTGTTAAAGAGGTGATCTTTGAAAGTTGTCCCCCTCAAATAAGATTCATATGGATTTCACCTTAAGTCTAAAGCATATGAGTGGTAAACATCCCTCCTGTGCATTGCATAATACATATACATTATACACACATACATAGATACATATATGCATATATATTCTGCAAAGTCAACAGACAAGATTTACTATCTGAAATTTCTTTGGCATTTGTTTCACCTTCTCCATCAGGCACTGGGGTATCTGGCCTCTTAAGAAGACCTGAGTGCAGTTCTTCAGATATCATTTTGTTTCTTATTGCTATTACAGGAACACCCACTTGAACCATTTTGAGATATCCAGCATATCTTGGATCCTTGTCTATAGTTAAGATTGTTCAGTTTCCATACAGAAGACAGAAATGACTGTTGACCTGAAGTGGCTCCAGGACCAATTGTAACACTATTAACATTTGCAATTGGTATTTAAAATTTGACATCTTTTAGACCTGGAATAGATGATAGCTTTGTATCCAAAATATTGAGTTGTTTCAATTTGTTGAACCCAAAGAGAAAGAACTGATGGCTTAGTTTCACAAATTGTAGAAAATCAGTTGAAGTATTATATTGTATCTACCACAAACTGGTTTAGAAATAAACTAATTTATATATTCAACACCATCCCAATTAAATTATCAAAAATATTGTACTGAATTAGAAAAAAATAATAAAATTCACTTGGAGAAACAAAAAGTTAAGAATATCAAAGGAGATAATGAAAAAAAGTGTAAAAGAAGGAGACTGAGTAGTACCATATCTTAAATTGTAATATAAGGTAGTAATTATCAAAAATATCTTGTGCTGGCTAAGAAATAAAAAGGTAGATCAATGGAATAGTGTAGACATACAATTTATACCAGCAAATAAACATAACTTTTATTTAATTAAAGACTTAAGATTTTGGGATAAGAATTCATTATTTGGTAAAAATCATTGGAAAAAAACTGGAAAGCAGGATGGCAGCAGTCCTTTTCTGTTGAATTGCTGGCACCTTGGTCAGGCCTATGCCTGACCACTTCATAGGCAGCTCATCCTTGTCCATCACCCCCAAGCAAGCCCCATGCCCCCTGCCTTCCCAGCCTCATCTCTGGGAGTGATTTCCAATCAATCTCCTCACCCAAAGTTCCATAGTCCTTTTCAAAAATATCTTCTTGGTAATATTCAGACTACATTAAAAGTCTTATTTAAACAATAAATCAAAGTACATGTATAGAAACAAAACATGAAAAAGATTAAACTTTTAGAAGTCACATTTTAATGATTTTTTTTGTACTAATTCATATTTTCTAAGTTCTACCCTCAGAAATTTCAGTGAAGATGTTAGCAGGTAGATGACACAGTAGATAGAGACTTGGGCCTGGAATCAGGAAGTTTCAAGTTTAAATCTGGTCTCAGACATTTACTAGTTGTGTGACCCTGGGGAAGTCACTTAACCTCTGTTTGCCTCAGTTTGCTCATCTGTAAAATGATGTTACCTCCTAAGGTTGTTGTGAGGATAAAATAAGATAATAATTGTAAAATGCTTATCACAGTGCCTGGCACATAGTAGATGTTACATAAATGTTAGCAATTAAGAATACTCAAGGAAATTCAGTCATTTATACCTTACACATGCATACCTGACTTCATATAATATATTTACTTAATACCTTCTATGTATAAGGAATAGACTTGTTTAGAGAAAAATAGGAAACTTTTCTTTTAAACAATTTGAATTGATTAAATCATAATTCTCTATTGACTTCCAGTTTTTTCAAATGGGAACATTCTCTTACCACCAAAATAATTTTATTCTCTTTTACAATTATAGAGGACCAAGTTATAGGAACCAGCCCTATAGTTTTAATGACATAGGCAACTCTCAGATGAGGAAACTTCCTCAACGAATACAGGTTAGTAACTTCTCTTCAACTCAGAATTGTAGAGGGTTGCCTACACTGAGAATTTGAGTGACTTGCCTATAAATTAAGTATATAAAAATATCAATTTAAAAAATGATGAACCCTTAAAATGTTATAAGTGTTATGATGTATACTCCAAAATTTGAGAGGAAAATGCAACTCATCTGATTCACCAGCATACCCATTTCTAAAGGCAAGTTTGAAATCTCAGAAACTACTGTACTGGAGTTTGGGTTTTATTACCTGTTTTGAAAGAGGCTTATTATTTGTCTAACACCCAAAGATGTCTTTCAATTCCACCATTCTTGCTGCTATTCAAATCAATATAATAGGAATATTGAAGACACCCTGGTGAATGTGATGATTTTTGTTCTATATTCATAACATGTTATGAATTGTTACTGTTGTTTAGTCGTTGGTCATGTCAGACTTTTTGTGATACTATTTGGGGATTTCTTGGCAAAGATCCTGAAGTGGTTTGTTATTTCCTCTTTCAGCTCATTTTACAGATGAGGAAACTGAGGCAGATAGGGTTCAATGGTTTGCCTGGGGTCACACAGCTAGTAAGTGTCTCAGGCTGGATTTGAACTCAGGTCTTCCTGATTCCAGGCCTAGTGCTTTAAGCACTGTGCCATCTAGCCGCTTATGAATTACTGACTGAAAAATAAAATTCAAGTATCTTACTATATTGGTTTTAATATTTACTTATGTTCTAGTGATGGCCACTAGTTAGATAGTATTTCAAGTTTGTAAAGTGCTTCACAGGTAGAACATGTTCTCTATTGTGCCTCATTATAACACTGTGAGGTAAATGCTTTACCCTTGGCCCAGTTTATATTGAATTAAGTACTTTCCAAATGACTTGTAGTCTCTATAGTCAGTTTATCAAGATGATAATTTTGTATGTATATGGATATAGCTTATATAATATATTTTTTTCTATTAATTTGCATTTCATCAGAATATATGACTAGTTTATTACAACTAGGATATTCATGTCTGCATTATTACTCTATGCTTTATTTTACTAAGATACTATGCTAATAACACCATCTAGTATAAAGAGCTTATTTATTACACATTTTGTCTATTTGTGTGTTACCTATAGTTCAATCACAGGCCTATGGGAAGGGACAGTTCATAATTTTGTGTAAAGGAAGGAACAAAGACAAAACATTCAGTAAAGTATTACTTGGAATGACTCTTAAGAATTAATTTCAACTGTCTTCCCCAGATTTCTTCAAACCTATGACCAGCTTTCTACTTTTGAGTAGACTTTTCTAAATGCACTCTTCCCAGTCATTCCTCTAAGTGGAATGATACTCAAATTACAATATGTCCTTTTCTCTCTCTCAAACACAGTCTAGATTCAACTTCAATTTAACGTATGGGGAGGACCAATTTGCTTTATGTTCACTATTTACATAATGGGAACAAAGTGAAATTTTATTCTCATCTTTCCTTTGAGTTCAGATGGGAGAGAGACTAGGTGGTAATGATAAAGCATTCTTTGTTACTGCTCTGATCCCCTAACATCTGGAGAAAAAATTTTCACCTCCATCCTGGTTATGAATTCCATGGAGCTAACCTAACTTGTCTTCTGAAAACGCTGACCCTGGTTTATCTCTTAACTTGCTAACATTCCACAAAGAAGCTGTATTTCAGAAAGCTAAAAAGATAGACAAGATTTACAAAAACCCCACCTATGGCATGCTTATTACTAAGTAGTTGTTGTTGTTATTGTTGTTGTTGTTGTTATTGAAGTCCCCTATCATTATGATTGCTTTATTTTTTCTCACTTTTCTCATTAGCTGTTTTGTCTAATGTTCAAATGGGGAGTCTGATTATCTCCTGAAATAGATTTAATAGCACTGGTGCATTTAAATGGCTTAAATCATGCTAGTACCTTCACACCATGACAAAGATACTGCTGTATCCCGAAATTGTATTTGTTTTAAAAATGAAGATTATAAACATTTGTCTTAATCCTGACATGGTAGTAATCTAAGATACTGTTTATTTAAGAGATTTGTATTGTCCATTTGGAACAGTTGCTATACTTATTGTTTGTAATAGATGGTGCCAAGAAAGAGAGAAGATTTAAATGAGAGGGTTTTTTTTTTTTATGCCTTTGATTGTTAAGATTATCTTTTAATTGTGGAAGCTTCTTCCACATAATGTCATAGTTGAATTGCTTTGTTTCCTGGGATGTGTTATAGGTTGGAATCCTGTAGTTTGTGTATATAATAAACTGTTAATTTGGGAATTGAATTGGAGTCCTTGTAAATGCTTCTACACAAGATTTAATGAGCATGAGTGGAGAGGATGATTTCAATGGAGGGCAGCTTTTTATATGCAGAAGGGAAAAAAGCCTTTGAGCACCAGTTGCTACAGCTGGCACGAAAGTTGAATTTGCCACTTGGGTAGATGATAGGGAATGAGTTTTCCTCTTTTGCATTATCATTAATGTAGTATGAATAAGGTTCATTTATCTCCAGCATTTAGGATTATTTTAAACTAGTGGTGGGAGATTTTTGTGTGTGCTCAGTAGAAAATTAGTTGGAATTTATAAGAGTGTGGTAGCAATTTCACATTTCTCTGTCTATGATAGAAAATCAGAAGCTTGTCTTGTGGGAGAAGTGAATTTAACTCTGATTAAGAATTGTATTTGCCACATTAATCAAAGATGCTTTTGTTACAGCTCTTCTCAGAAATGAGGTCTTTTGTAAAATAATAATATGCTTTTGGTTTATTTTCCTAATTTGTCATTCAAAATGCTGTTAGGAATGTTAGATTGAGAAAGAGGGCAAGAGAAAAATGAGTAATGAAGTAATTTCTGGACACATAATGAGAAAATATGTTTTTATAAAATTTTTAAAGTAGTTTCTATGTTGGTAAAGTATGATGCCATAGAATGAAGAAGAAGTATCATTAGCAATACTTTCTTAGAATGAATGACCTTTAAAAAAAATCATCATTTACCAGGTTTACCATGGGGCAGGGAATTAGAGGAATTGGCATTATCAATAAATCAATTGGTATTATCAAAGGAAATAAATCAAATTTTAATGTGTCTCCATCTCTACATGTGAACACAAAAGAAGGCATTTCAATTCTTTGTAATTTTCAATTACTCCAAATTGCAAAATATAATGAAAAAAATATCACCATGTAGAGTAACCACTTTGGGTCAAAGTAATATGCTTTATAAATATTTGCAAAAAAATTAAAATCCAGGTTATACAGCCAGCCACCTATGGCTTGTCTTATCCATGAAATTTTTCAACTTATCACTTTGAATAGAAAAGAAGAGAATACAGAAGAAATGCCTAAAATGTCATATCTTTAAAATTATTTCTGGATAACAACCCCAAATTGAATTACTCCACTCTCAAAATTCATGATGAATCTTAAAATTAGATCAACATATGAGCTCAATTACAATCGGTAGGATTTACATAGCATTTTAAGATTTACAAAATGCTTTACAAGTATTGTTTCACTTTGTTCTCACAACTCTAGGAGTTATTATTTTCATTTTACAGATGAGAAAACTAAGGCAATCATTGGGCAATGATTTAGCTCACACAACCTATGTGTCTCTAAGGCAGGAAACAAATTCAGTCATTTAGGCCAAAAGGTACTCAGTTAACGCAACTATGTCAGTGTCCAATCAGCTTAATATTAGTCAGTGTTTAAAAAAAAACAACTTTAATTTTTAAGGTTTATTTTTTTCCTTCTATGTGATAATATACATTTTATAGATCTTTCTGTCATGGTGAAATAAATTTTAAATGCAATATGGGCATAAGCTTTCCAGTTATATTTTTGTGAATGTATGTGTGTGGGGGGAGAGGCATAATTCCTGTGATTTTTATTGAGCAAAACAACTATGTGGTTAGAAAATCACTTAAAAAATTTCAGTAAAGCTGTTAAGTTTCACTATTTTTAGAGAATCAAGTGCATCTGTCATGGTGCATTCATTAAAGTCTATCTGTACATGTATATGTATATATATATATATATATTAAAGTTTGGGTACTAGACATTTTAATAATGGGTCTTTAGTCAATGAATTATTGTTGAATTAAAATGTAATTCTAGATTTCCCTCTATGGTGATTTAAAAATAGAACTCTTAAGGGTACAGTGAAAGAGTTTGTTGGCTCAAAATCAGAAGAGTGCTTAAATCTTTGAATATTACCTAATGTCAAGTTCAAGGTTGTATTTACTGAATATAATTATCTTTTACTGTAGTGTGATTGAATATTATCTGTCATTCTTATTATCCCTTAGAACCTCATGCTTAAATATAACAAGATTTCTTTCTAAATATAGAGACTTAGAAAATTTTAACAGGTCTCTGAATGCTAATGCCCAGCTGAATGCCCAGCTGGGAAATACTGTGCTTGGACTTGAAGATTTGAGGGGTTGGTTGTGAGAAATCTAAAGAAGGCTGTTGTGCAGACATGTGAGGAAATTGATCCAAACACTTTTCCATTAGGTTAAAAAAAAAGTCTTTCAATCATTTTGTAAAATTTATATTCATTTATTTTACAAAATTAGTAGGAGATCTGTAAAATATCCAGAACACTTTATTTCTGTGACACCCTGTTGCAATAATTACTTTCTTTTCAGCCTAGGGAGCAATAAAATGACCTCTAAGGTTCATGTCTTGGGCAGTTAGATGGCACAGTGGATAATGCGCAGGGCTTGGATTCAGGATGACCTGAGTTCAAATCCAGCCTTACACACTTATCAACTGTGTGACCCAGGGCAAGACACTTAATCTTGTTTGCCTCAATTTCCTCATCTATAACATGAGCAGAAGAAGGAAATGGCAAACCACTCCATTATCTTTGCCAAGAAAACCCCAAATGGTGTCATAAAGAGTCAGACACAACTGAAATGACTGCACAACAGAAAAAAAAAGTCTATGGGGTTCTTCTCCTCTTGGGATTTTTTAAACCTTTAATGAGGTATAGGAAATTTATTTTGGATAAAGAGTTATGAATTAAGTCAAAATCATTCTAAACCTCCAGTGAGGAAAATTCCTAAAATTTAGGCACAGGTTGAGCTCTTTGCTTTACTTTTAATTCACATATTTCTTCTATTTGCCATCCGGCCTCTTTTGGTTGAGGTGAAATTCAGTTTACTGGAGATATTTGGGCAATGAGAGAGCATAGTATAGTTTAGGGTTTATGTGTAGACAGGCACTGAGTGAAGAAGCTTAAGACAAAGGTGATCTCTCTGACCATCCCTGAGGCTGGATATTCTGCTTCAAGATGTCTCTAGAATAAATGGCCCTCCTTCATTTCACAACTCAGTCTTACCTTTATCTTCAGGTGTGTGCCTCAATGCCATGCTTAGTTCAACCTCTTGAATAAATATGATTTAAGTAGCTTGGTAATTTATAGATGACCTCTAAGTGTGACCAAATTTCCTTGTGCAGTATCATTATGGTTCACAGGGCTTTTCCTTTGACATTCAAAAGATTCAGAGGTATGGATTTGTGTAAGATAGCTAATAGAGCAAGGAGTGACCCTTGGTTTATTTGATTCTGTTTGTCATTTTTGAGCAATGATTCATTACTACCCACCCCTAGAAATATGTATGTGTCATAGCTATTCATTTTTAATGATTTTCCCTCCAGCTAAATTTTTATTTGTCTTGAGGCACAATTCCTCTAGGCTGGGTAGCAGCTGCTGAACTTCTTGAGTGGGATGAATGAGAAATATTGACTGGCCTCAGGCTAGATATTCTCCTCAGGCTTTCTGTGGCACATAGGGCTACTGAGGTCATGTATATGTGATGAGATGACAGATTTACACTGCCGCTGGTCATGCCCCATTTCACGAATACCATAACCCTCTCTAACCTTGATGCCCTGTGGGTCTGAATACTATCATCCCTTCAAAGATGCAAAAGCAGCAACAGAAATAGTAGGCTTACGTTGTTGAAATTCTGGGTTCAGAGCCAAGATTAATGGCATTGATTTCAATGTCACAATTAATGACATTGAAATTTTAGAGCATAGTCAAAGAAAATAAATGTTCCTAAATAGAAACACAGGGATTCAATTCAGAGGTAAACAGACTAATGAAGATGGGGAGGAGGAATGCAATGGCATATAAAACTTTAAATGATTAAGAATTATTTCAAAGACAGATTTTTGTGCATTTCTCTCTGTCTCTCTTTATGTTTTTCTGTCTCTGCTTCCTCCTCCCTCTTTTCACCTCATCCCTCCTTTCACCTACAAAATTTCTTTCAAGGAATTTGTGATTGTACTTGAATATGTGTTTTATACCGAAAATGCATCCCTAGTAACTCATTCCATATGCTTCATATCATATTGTAAATGGATTTCAGGATTTCATTGGAAGATGTAAAGCATCTGAGGAAAGAAGGTCTATCCTCTAGAAAGTCTCTGATTCACATCTTTCCTGGAGCAAAGGTTTTTCTTTGAGATTTTGAAGAAAGAGTTAAATATAGATACATTTCAGGTTTAATGAGGTAGCACAGATGGTTAAAAAGAAGTCAGAATAAAGTCTCAGATGGATATTCAAGTATAATGAGAGGAATTGTAGAAGAGGCCTAAGAGAGCTCGGGACAAAATGTTCCTGAGACGCTACTGATTTATTCCTTCAAGAAGGAAAATATCTCATGTAGCTGACTGCTGAAACTGTTATTAAACATTTTGAGCTTAAAAGAAATACATGGGATGTGGGGGAATTATAGAATACTCCTAGCCTGGACCCCAAGGACTCTCTGAGAATGAACAAAATGAGAGAAAGAAAGAGAGAAAGAGAAAGAGAGAGAGAGAGAGAAGTAAAAGTCCTTTAGCTTTCTTCTCTCTACTCCTCTACGAGATTAAAGAAAGCATTTGGACACATATATACAAAGGAATCGTTATAGAAGTTAATAATCTCTGTGGTTAGTCAATCAGATTTCAATTTCCTAATATGTCTCTGAGACTTGGTTTCCTGGCCTGCAAAACAGGGAAAAGAACACTTATGGTGTGCCTACCTCAGAAAGTGGTAGTAAGGATTAAATAAAATGATTTGTGAAAAGTGCTTTGTAAAAATCATAAAGGCGTATTTAAATATCAGCTATTATTGCTTTCTGTAAAAAGTATGACACTATTTTTGATAAAATAGAATTTATCAAATAATTTCTCCTCAGTCATATATTTTTTGAATTTATTAATTTTAACATTAATATATTCAAAAATTTTGAATTCCTAATTCTCTCCCTCCTTTTAAGCCTTCCTCCATCAATTGTGAAGGAAAAGATATGATATTAATTATACACGTAAAATCATGCAAATCATATTTTCATGTTAGTCATGTTGAAAGAAAAACTAGAAAAAATAAAGTGAAAAATATGCTTCAATATGCATTCAAAATCATCAGATCTTTTTCTGGAGATAGAGAGCATTTTTCATCATAAGTCCCTCAGAATCAATCCAGATAGCTAAGTCATTCACGGTTGATCATCATGAATGATTGCTGTTACTGTGTACAATTTTCTCCTAGTTTTGCTCACTTCACTTTGAATCAGTTCATATAAATCTTCCTAGGTTTCTGAAACCATCCTACTCACCATTTCTTATAGCACAATAGTATTCTATCACAATCATGTACCACAGCTTGTTCAGCTATTCCTGATTGATGGGCATCCCCTCAATTTCTGATTCTTTGCCACCATAAAAAGAGATGGTATAAATATATTTATTCACAAATTGGTCTTTTCTCCTTTTCTTTGATTTCTTTGGGATACAGACTTAGTAGTGATATTACTGGGTCAGAGGGTATGGACAGTTTTATAGCACCTTTGGCATAGTTAAATTGCTCTCAAGAATAATTGGATCAGTTCACAACTCTACCAACAGTGACTCTATTTTTCCAGATTCCCTCCAGCTTTTGAATTTTTTCTTTTTTTGTGTCCTATAAGCCAATCTCATAGTGTGAGGTGGTACCTCAGAGTCATTTAAATTTGCATTTCTCTAATTAATAGTGATTTAGAGTTTTTTTCATATAAATATACATCTTTTCCTGCTAGATTTTGTTGGTAATATGTAGAAATGCTGATGATTTATGTGGGTTTATTTTATATACTTCAAATTTGCTGAAGTTGTCAATAATTTTGACTAATTTTTAGATGATTCTGTAGGATTCTTCAAGTATACTACCATATTATCTGAAAAGAGTGAAAGTTTTGTTTCATCATTGACTATTTTTATTCCCTCATTTTTTTCTTGTCTTATTGCTATAGCTAGCATTTCTAGCATAATATTGTATAATGGTGGTGATGACGGGAATCCTTGTTTCACCCATCATCTTATTGGGAAGGCTTCAAGTTTATCCCAGTCACTAATAATGCTCGCTCATGGTTTTAGGTGGATACTACTTACTATTTTGAAGAAAGTTCCATTGATCTCTATGCTTTTCAGGGTTTTTAATAGGAATGAGTATTGCATTTTGTCAAGTTTTTTTTTCTGTATCTATTAAGATACTCATGTGATTTTTGTTATTGATATGGCCAATTATGGTGATAGTTTTCCTAATATTGAACCAGTCCTGCATTCCTAATATAAATCCCACCTGTTCATGATGTATGATCTTTGTGTATGTTGCTTTAATCTCCTTGTTATTATTTTTAAGGGCAAGTTTCCTTTATAATTTCTTGAAATTTGATTCCTAAGCTCTTTTACTTTTGATCATGACTAGTTTAACAATTCATGGTAGTCTAATAATTTTTAAAATGTCTCTTCTTGATCTATTTTCCAGGTCAGTTGTTTTGCCAATGAAATATTTCATATGTTCTCCTATTTTGGTCATTTTATGACTTCATTTTATTGTTTTTTGATGTCTCATGGAGTCATTAGTTTCTACTTGCCCAATTCTAATTTTTAAGGAATTATTTTCTTCAGTGAGCTTTGCACCTCTTTTTCTTTTTTGTCAATTCTATTTTTTAAGGAATTCTTTTCTTCAATGAATTTCTCTTTTTTTCCATTTCATCAATAATGCTTTTTAAGGAGTTCTTCTCTTCAATGCATTTTTTTTGCCTCTTTTATCATTTGGCCAATACTGTTTTTTAAGGTGTTACTTTCTTCACTATTTTTTGTGCCTCTTTTAATAAGCTACTGAATCTTTTATCATAACTTTCCCAATTTTTCTTTTTCCCTTCTTTGATTTTAATAATCCTTTTTGAGCTCTTCCTGGAATTTTTGTATTCAATTCATATTTTATTTTATTTTTTTTCTTGTAGATGTTTTGGCATAGTTTTCTTCTGAACTTGTATCATCATCTTCCCTGTCATTTCTTTTTTGTTGTTTGCTGTTTTTCCCAGATAAGTTCTTGACTTTTAACTTTACATTAGAATTAGGCTCTGCTCTGGAGGGAGCACTGTCCCAAGCTTCAGGTTTTTTGTGCTGCTGCTTTTGGAGCTAGTTCTGTGGTTCTGTCAGTTTTTATTGCTTCCAAAGTGGTATGATCTCAGGAGAGGTATGGTAATTGCTCTTTTCATCTGTTCTCATCCCTATCCATGAAAGGAACTTGTTTCCCTGTAGTCACAAGTGCTAGAGCTATTCTTTGCCTTAGAACTGAGACCAAGGCCTCTACTCCCATATGATTGACCACAAGTGCTTTTCTCCACCCTGGGATCTATGACCAGGCCTCCTCCTCCCCTCAGGCTTCAAGTGCTATTACTCTTTTTGGCCCTTGATCTGTGACTCTGGCCTCTATTCTCCTTATGGCTTCAAGCACTAGGGGTCCTTTAGGACTTGGTGAAACCAGGACTCCTACTCCCTTGTCAGTGACCTCAAGCACTCTTCTGCACATTGGAACTCTTACTAGGGCCCCTGTTCCTTTGGGGCCACAAGTGCTAGTGTTCTTCACTCTGGAACTGCACTACTGAACTGTATTATGTGGGCTGAGAGCTCTGGAAGCTGTTGCCACCACTGTTATATCCACCTCCAAGGTCTGGGGCTGGTGTTGCAGTCATGTGGGCTGCACTTTGGGGTGACCACTGCCCTGGTCTCACAGACCTTTTCTGCCAATCTCCTAAGTTGTCTTGGTCTGAAAAAATGTCCCACCCTCACTTTTTGTAGACTCTGCTGCTCCAGAATTCAACTTGAGGCATTATTTTCAAGTTGTTTAAAGAGGAATGTTGTGAGAGTTCAGCTGAGGTTCTGCATCTACTGTACCATCTGATCTTTCTCTCTCTCTCTCTCTCTCTCTCTCTCTCTCTCTCTCTCTCTCCATGTATATATGTATACCTACCATATATACATGTATACCTACACCCATTATATATGTATATGTATGTATGTACATACACACATATCACCTATCAATTATTCATTGTGCAACATTAGAACATTAGTCTATCATGATTTTCTAACATCTCTAAACATTTCTCCTGTAGTTAAGAGTAGCCCATCTATTCAAAAGCAAAATGATACTGATTTTTAGGGGGAAAATGTGGTATGTATTAGACTTGTTATTTTCACAGATGAAATACCTTTTGGAAGTGCATGGTCATAAGAGCTAATTGTTTGTGCAATGAAACAAATTAAAAAAAATGAGTGAACAATAACTTCCTACTAGTATTTCATTCTTTTCCTATTAAAAAAAAGAAAATTTGAGGTTTCCAATTAATATGTGTGTAAATATGAACATACATACATATATACAAACACACCTATATACATATACTTATATATACATACATATATGTGTATACATACCACTATACATACACATGTATAATGAATATTCACACACATACAATAACAATATTGGTAGGAGGATACTGATAGTTATTTTATCCCCTTTTTGTAGATGAGGAAACAGAGAAAGAAGGGAAGTAATTTTCATGAAGACAAACAGCTAGTACATATTAAAAAGGGATTCAAATATCTGCTGTCCAGGCTAAGTCTAACATTTATACTTTCCATTGCATGCTGCATAACAGAAATTTGCCCAAATGGATAAATATACTACATGATATCCTTCTAAGTAATTTTTTGCTAGGTTCAATTAAATATTGAATGTTATATGTAATAGATAATTGATATCATTTTGAATCACCAGTATTCATATAACTCTTTGAGGAGGTACATTGATATCCTGGAATTTTTTGATTCCTTACAAATATTTCTTTTTACTTATCTGCCTGTAGCTTTAGTCACAGATTCTTCCAAATCAATCCTCTATCAGGAGATATGTGTCTAGAATGTTTTTTCCTCTTCTAAAAGGAGATTTCAGTTTATGTTAAACTAGAATTTTCTCTGTTCAAAGTTATTATTATCAAATTCCTTTGTTAACAAAAATTCCTACAAACCAAATAGTTTTCAACTTTCTTCCACTAGGAAATAGTTGGTATAATACTTATAGCATCCAATCATGTATTTTGTTGCTCTTACAAATCATACACGGAAACATAGTGAATGAATAAAAAGCCAGCTGGCAGATTCATAGCAATAGAAAAGATATGGAATGTTTGTTCATCTTGACAGGTACAAATATTTCTCTATTGAAGATTTATATAAATGGCTTGAGTACATTCATTTTGCAGAGAGAAAAAAAATGCAGATACTAAAAAATGCAAGGAAAAAGTATTATTTGGTAGGTTTAGTGTGATTTATGAGTTTTCACATTAATATTTGAGATTGGCTTTAGTAGTCCTAGATTTCCAACATCCCCAAGTAGTCCTGAGAAAGGGTCCTTGATTCTCTAGGTAATTGGATGTTAATCCAAACCTATAGAAAAAAAAAACCTCATCATCATGGAGCTTTATTTACTGGAATGGACAATAAAAAAAATAAACTCTCACTGCACAGCCACAAAATAAACTGAATGTTAAAAGTAAAGAACTCGGGGGTGCACAACTCCACTCAGCACCAGAAGAAGGTAGGGAGGATATGCAGTGATTATTATTACATACTATTATATGATTCCATGATATGCTACACAAAACACCTTTTTAACAGGGAATATTGCATAGGAGAAAAAGTGCTGAACTAGGAGTTATACCTGCACTTGTATTCTGCCTTACATATAAACTACTTATATAACTATGGAGAAATTATTTGAATTCCTACATTCCATTTGCTCAACTACTAAATGGAAACAATAATGATCCCACTATTGCCCTCACAGTGATATTGTAAGAAATATTTGGCAGTCAAATGCAAGGTGCCATTGTTTTTAACCAAGAGGCTGTGGCCTTTCTGAATTGGTCAGTCAGGAAAATCTTGGAGCCAAGATGATTTAGCATCTGAGATTTAACTGAGGACAAGAATATAGTATATATTGAATAATTCTTTCAGTTTCCCTTCATGCTAAAAAAACAAATAAAAAAACATACCAACATTGCATTACAATTATATTCTTAAGACCTTTATTGGATACTTATTCCTGATACAGTATTTATATCTTATTTATACAAGTATTTATGAATTAATCTATTTATCTATTTTAATGATTTCCCTATTGATAAAGCTCTTGCTAAGTTATGACATTATATTTAAAATTTTCCCACAGTTATTCAGAACATGCTAGATCTTTGACGTCTTTTGCAGTCACTTCTACATTTACTTTACATTGACTTGAATTTAAATATATTTACCTTTCTTCCATTATAATAATCTTTACTGACTGGGAGCTAGTTGGAGGATAAAATTACAGGAAAAGGGACTCTACAGAGGCAGTGAGGTAGATGCTCTCAATAGATGTGATCAGTATAGACATGATTTTGTTTTTACTTTGTAGTCAATTTATATACTGTTGCAAATAGAAATATGTATATATACATAATAGCACATACCATGCATGCAATGGTAATGTAATATTAATTATCATTAAATGTTAAATAATATTCTAGACAACTCAACCAATAAACAAATATTGGAAGTAGATGATTATCACAGACAGAATTGTTTCCTATCATCTTTTGAATCTAATATATTTGTACTTATTTACATATTATTTTCTCCATTAAAATGTTACTTTCTTGAGGGCTTGGACTATTTTGCTTTTCTTTGTACTCTTTGCAAGTCAACAAGCAATTTTTAAGAACTTACTATTTGTCAGACAATGTATGAAATACTGGGGATACAACAAGCAAAAATAAAAGCAATACCTTCTCTTGAGAAGCTTACATTCAAATGGGGAAAACTGCATATAAAAGGAAAAATTAGACTGATCCTGCTTAAGGAAAAAAAGAAAACAAAAAATGAAAAACAAAAAACCAGAAGTCATCACACATCTCCTCCCAAAAGATGAGAATCTCAGCGTCCCATTCAAACATAAGCCAATTACTCGTTCATACACATTATACAAAGTATTCACAACAATAAGTAGTAGGTTGTTGAAAATGTTTATTAATTGAATAAAATATTTTTAAACACAAGAAAACAATATATTGGCTGAAAAGTACAAAGGATATGACACAGAGTAGAAAGGTTACAAAAAATAAACCATTGTCAATTTAATAATTATTGAACAAGTTGCCCAAAGTGCAAAACACTTTAATTACCTTGTTGATTATTGCAAAACCTTAGATTCAGTTTTGCCCTCATAGATAATTCAAGTAACACACACACACAGACACACAGACACATACACACACACACACACACACACACACACACCACTGGGTTTGTCAAATGTAAAAGAAGTTTACCTCTGGATGGAACTTATGAACACTTGAAATCTTCAAGAGGAATAAAAAAGACCCTCTATTAGATAGTCACATGACTTATGTTCACAAAGTAATCACTAAACACATATATGAGTTTGGTGGATTTGTTTATAGAGACAGAAGCTTTAAAAGTAACTATATGAGATGTGGTTGTTTTCATAAGAATTGATTTATGTTTTTTTTTTAAGGAGACTGGACCTTTTGATTTATGCAGATTATGTAAAAATGGTAAAATTTTACAACATGTTTGTAAAATTTTAACAGCTACTGCAAACCCAGAAACAGTCAGTCAGGTGGCCAGAATTATGCAGTACAGAAGTGTATTATCTTTCATTAACTGAAAGATGACAAATCCTCATATTTCAAATAGAAACACCTAAATTTTCGCTAAGTTCAACAAATAATTTAAACTCAAAGAACATCATCATAGAAGAAATTGTTAATAAAAATCACCAATCTTCATAAAAATTAAGGATAGCACTAAAAAATAAGCTTTTGCAATATAAAAGGTTCATTCTCCAAAATATGTAGCAATAAAAGTTTTCAGGAATGCTGAAGCAGGTTAATTATTTGAGCTTGGTAGGTCTGACCTGTAATAGAACTAAGTCAATTTGGTATCCAATTACAGAGTCTAAGAGATGAGTGATATACCCAAGTTTTCAGACGTATTAAGTAGAAGAATCAAGATTCACACAGAAGTCTTCTGAATCTAGTCTCAAAGTTCTTAATACTATTTCACATTATCTATTTTTCTTCTTCAGAGTGAATTTGTTTAAATGGGTCATTTTGGACCTCAATTCAATTAAACTCAACAAACATTAATTAATCACAAACTATATGTTGATGTATTGTGCTAGAAATTGCATATACAAAGACAAAAATGAAACAAAACATACCATCTACTAAGAGAAACAACATATATAGCCAAGATAATTTGAGGAAGAGAAGAACATAACTGATGTACACAGCAAAGATTTTATGGAGGAGGTGACACCTAAACTGAGCTCTGAAAGAAGATAACATTATCATGGATAGAGATGAAGAAAGAGTACATTCTAGCCCTAGAGGATGGCCAATTTGAAGGCAAGGCTAGTTTATGGAATATTAAGTTCAAGGGGAAGCCTAGTTTTTTTCTAGTCTGGCCAAACTATTTGGAATGAAGTAATATGAAATAAGGCTGAGAATGGAGTTTGGAACAAATTTAGGGAGTGATCTAAATATCTTCTTTAAATTAGCCTCTTTAATTTTTCTTTAAACTTGACATTGATTTTGATTTTTGTTTTAATTAATCAAATGTCTGCAGATGATTTAGAAATAACTCGTAGGTAAGCAATCAATCATCACCTGCCTATTAAGATAGTTAATTTTCTTGATTGTGTATGTATTTGTGTGTGTGTGTGTGTGCTATCCTTCTTTGTCAAATCCTGCATTTTCCTACTTATTTGTTAAAGTATTCATAGTGTCCAAGAGTATAACTTTGGAGCAGTCTATAAGTTTTCAGTCTTTCATTTCATAATTACTTGATATCTAACCCTATTTTTATGCATAATTTTTGCCACTCTTCTGCCCATATTTATGAGAAAGTCTTCCAATGACAAAGCACATGTTCACTTTATATTGGGAATTTTTTCAGGTCCTTTGTATAATTTACCTAATTCTTTACCCTTTTCAACAGATGTCCATGTATAAGCTGCAATGGTTTCCATGACTGCCTTTTTATTTATACTTTTCAGAAGGCTTATAAGGAAAAATAAACAAGTGTCATAGAAAATGATGTTTTTATTGCCTTTTGGCACACAATAAAACTAGCTCTTTTACTGGTATCTAATAAACAACGTTTCAGGCCCACTTGATGGAAAATAAAACAACACAAAACTCTAACAGATTATTTTGGGTGTATCTAATGAAGAGAGTGATCTTTTTTTAAATTTTTTAATTTTTTAAATTAATTTATTTTGATTTATCAATAATCACTTCCATATGCTTTTGAGTTTAAAATTGTTCTCCCCCTTCCTCCCCAACACCCTCCCCAAAACAGTACATAATCTGATATAGGCTGTACATTTACATTCATATTAAACATTTTCACATTAGTGATGTTGTAAGTAGAAATTAAAATCAATAGGAGGAACCATCAGAAAGAGGAAACAAAACTCAACAGAAGAGAAAAAAAGTAACAATTCGGCTTCCATAGTTCTTTCTTTGGGTGTAGATAGCATTTTCCATCACAAGGGTTCTGGAGATGTCTTAGATCCTTGTATTGCCAGGAAGGGTTAAGTTTATCAATATTAGTTATCACACACCATGGCTGTTATTGTGTACAACATTCTCTTGGTTCTGTTCTCTTCACTCAGCATCAGACCATATAAGTCTTTCCAGGTTTTTCTGAAGTCCCCCTGCTCATCATTTCTTATAGCACAATAGTATTCCATTACATTCATATACCACAACTTGCTCAGCCATTCCCCAATTGATGGGCATCCTCTCAATTTCCAATTCTTTCCCACCACAAAAAGAGCTTCTATGAATATTTTTGTACATGTAGGTCCTTTTCCCATTTGTGTGATCTCTTTGGGATATAGACCTAGAAGTGCTATTGCTGGGTCAAAGGGTATGCACATTTTTATAGCCCTTTGGGCATAGTTCCAAATTGCTCTCCAAAATGGTTGGATCATTTCACAACTCTACCAACAATGCATTAGGGCTCCAATTTTCCCACATCTTCTCCAACATTTATCATTTTCCTGTTTTGTCATGTTGGCCATTCTGATAGGTATGATGTGCTACCTCAGAGTTGTTTTGATTTGCATTTCTCTAATCAATAGTGATTTAGAGCATTTTTTCATATAACTATAGATGGCTTTAATTTCTTCATCTGAGAACTGTCTGTTCATATCCTTTGACCACTTATCAATTGGGGAATGGCTTGTATTCTTATAAATTTGACTTAATTCTCTATATATTTTAGAAATGAGGCCCTTATCAGAGAGACTGGTTGTAAAAATTCTTTCCCAATTTTCTACCTTCCTTCTAATCTTAGTTGCCTTGGCTTGGTTTGTGCAAAAACTTTTCAATTTAATGTAATCAAAATTATTTTGCTTTTCGTAATGTTCTCTATCTCCTGTTTGGTCATGAATTCTTCTGTTCTCCATAAATCTGATAGGTAAACTATTCCATGTTCTCTCAGTTTGCTTACAGTATCAGCCTTTATATCTAAATCATGTATCCATTTTGACTTTATTTTGGTATATGGTGTGAGATTTTGGTCTATGCCTAGTTTCTGCCATACTCTTTTCCAGTTTTCCCAGCAGTTTTTTTCAAAGAGTGGGTTCTTATCCCAGAAGCTGGGGTCTTTGGGTTTATCAAATAATATATTACAATAGTCATTGACTACTGTGTCTTGCATACTTAACCTATTCCACTGATCCACCACTCTATTTCTTAGCCAGTACCAAGCAGTTTTGATGATTGCTGTTTTATAATACAATTTAAGATCTGGAATGGCTAGGCCACCTTCCCCTGCATTTCTTTTCATTAGTTCTCTTGATATTCTGGACCTTTTGTTCTTCCAAATGAATCTTGTTATTATTTTTTTCTAAATCTATAAAATAATTTTTTGGTAGTTTGATTGGTATGGCACTGAATAAGTAAATTAGCTTAGGTAGAAATGTCATTTTTATTATTATGCTCAGCCTACCCATGAGCAACTGATGTTTTTCCAGTTATTAGGTCTGATTTTATTTGCATGAAATGTGTTTTGTAATTGTGTTCATAGAGTTCCTGGGTTTGTTTCAGGAGGTAGACTGCTAAATATTCTATAATGTCTACAGTAAGTTTAAATGGAATTTCTCTTTCTATCTCTTGCTGTTGGGCTTTATTGGTAATATATAGAAATGCTGATGATTTATGTGGGTTTATTTTACAGCCTGCAACTTTGCTGAAGTTGTTTATTATTTCAAGTAGTTTTTACTTGATTCTCTGGGATTCTCTAAGTATAACATCATGTCATCTGCAAAGAGTGATAGCTTTGTTTCTTCTTTGCCTGTTCTAACACCTTCAATGTCTTTTTCTTCTCTTACTGCTAAAGCTAATGTTTCCAGGACAATGTTGAATAACAGTGGTGATAATGGACATCCTTGTTTCACCCCCAGTCTTATTGGAAATGCTTGTAGCTTGTCCCCATTACATATTATGCTTGCTGAAGGTTTTAGCTAGATGCTACTTATTCTTTTAAGGAAGACTCCATTTATACCTATGCTCTCTAGTGTTTTTAATAGGAATGGGTGTTGTATTTTGTCAAAAACTTTTTCTGCATCTGTTTAGATGATCATGTGGTTTCTGTTAGTTTTGGTGTTGATATGATGGATTATGCTGATAGTTTTCCTTATATCGAACCAGCCCTGCATTCCTGGTATAAACCCTACCTGGTCATATTGTATTATTCGTGTGATAAGTTGCTGTAATCTATTTGCTAATATTTTGTTTAAAATTTTTGCATCTATGTTCATTAGAGAAATTGGTTTATAATTTTCTTTCTCTGTTTTGACTCTTCCTGGTTTAGGTATCAGCACCATATTTGTATCATACAAATGAAGAAAGTGATCTTAAAGCTCACCTGGAATTCTTCTGAAAACAATTTTCATGTAGCCTTCAATGGAAAAGTGTGTTTCATCAATAAAAATCCCCCTTTACCAAATTCCAGTATTCTAGTCTTTGCATTGGCTTTCCCATGACAAGCATCTTTAATAGCAGTGTTTAAGCTTTTCCCCCAGGTTTTTATTTTTTTTTAATTTTTTTTTAATTTTTTTATAGTTCTTCCAATGTAAAGTCTATACCATCATATAAATGAATCATTTAGAACCCCTCCAGTTGCCAGGTCCCTCTGAAGGTCTTGGCTTATTTTCTGAAGATTCATTAGGTTGTTTTGCAATAATAGCTTGTCAGTTCTTGGTATTGTTTTATACTTTATAGACTTGAATGTTCCTTGAAAAGCCTTATTTCCCCACACTGACTATCATGATAATAGCTCTAACTGTCATTGAAGTGTGCTTTTTAAGAGATACTTAAAGACACTTTTTCCCCTGTTTTCTTAGAGTGAAATCATTTTTAACTACAGTAATAAAATGTAATGGAGAAAAATAATGAAACAAATGTATGTAATAAGAAATCCAATACTCAATTGACAAACAAGTAAAGGTGGGAAAATCAGCTCAGTTCCATTTCATCTGGCTAAAGTCAGATGTTTAAGAAGCACATATGCATATTATAAAAGAAGTCATATAATACTTCTTCTTGCCCCAGTTAATTTTCATTAAATAGAGTCTGCTATGGATCTTGGAACGCCACTTTATTCAAACAATCAAAATTCCTGTTGATACAAAAATGATGGAGAAACACATATTGGAAGTCATCGAGTTGTAGCACAGTTCCAATAATGATTATGCTGTTCAAAAAGTACTATCATAAATACTGTAGAATACATATATGACTGATATAAAAGGTGAAATGATCCTATAATAAGAAACACTAGGTTGATAGCAAGAATTTTTTTGTGGGTATGCATGAAAAGACTTAGAAGAAAACCTCCAAAGTGTTGGATAGATGGTTTTTGGAGAATTTAGGAAGGGTAATGGACAAGAATTACACAGGATAAGCAATGAATCTTATGTCCTTGAAAATTAGGAGAGGCTCCCAATCAGTGCTGTCAGAAGTCAGCTGAATTACTGAAGTTACAATAGTTCATATTTACACAATACTTTCGAGTTTACAAATAGTTTTGCTTATAAAACCTTGTTGCTCTTAGATAATATGGATATAATGGTATCTGTTTTCATACTATAGTTATAGGTGATAGTAAGTACACAAACACGTTATATGTGTATATATGTGTGTATGTGTATATGTGTGTGTGTATATAAACATATACACAGAGTACATATATACAGCTATGCACACATGTGTTTATGTATGTGTAAATGTTGACCAAGATCTGTGATTTAATTGGCATAAGAAACATCCTATAAATTATTTCCTTCAATGCAGGTTACTAATTCATTTATAATTTTTAGTTTTAACTTTAAGCATTTGATGGTTAAATGATTTACTTATTGCCATTTCACTAATATGTAGGAGAGAACAAAACTCAAATCTAAGTTTTCTTGTATGTGGGCATGTGGGCATGCATATGTCTGTTTTTCTTCACCTGCATGTTCCCATTGATATTGATGGGGACAGTTTCCTTATCTGGAGTTCTCTGTACCAGTGAAACCACATGTCCAATCATATATTGATAGTTTTATTACTCTTATAGTCAATAATTGATTCTTATATCTTGCATTTTATAATTAAGTAGACCCATGATTTCTTTGAGGGTACAAAGCTTCCTATGTGGAAATTCCTACATAAATGTAGATGATCAACTGTTTTACAATTTAAGATCTTGAAAAGTCACCTGGAGCACTGATGATTAAGTGATTGGTCCAGAGTCATAGAGTCAGAAGAAATCAGAGACAGGACTTGAAAACTGGTTTTCCAAAGCAAACTATTTAAACACTACTCCTTGCTGCCTCTCTTGTAGCACTACATTCATGTACATAAATGCATGCATTCACATATGATTTAGACAAATCACTTCATCTCACTGGGTCTCAGTTTCCTAATCTGCAAAGTGAGAAAAATACTCTAGTAATCCATATGGTCCTTTAGGGCTCTATGATCATTCTAAGATTTATTTATGTACATAAAACATATATGCCAATGTCACCCACAATATGTGTATACATAGATGAGATAAAGATATCACATTCTGCCTTTATAACATAGGCAGTTCCTATAATGAGTTTCATTGAGTGTAGCATGTAAATTAACACCACCAATTTTTGGCTAAGGAACAACAACAACATCATAAAAAGATGACTTTTTTTCAAAAAGTAATCTTTCAGTTACATTACACACGTGCTGTTCTGCTTGTGTGCCCAATATAATGTCTTGTTCTCATTTACCCTTAAGTTTTTGAGCTGAAAACTCTGACCTCTTGCATACTAATTACTTGGCTTATTAGTTTCAAATTATATCAGTAATGGTGTGATAGTCAGCTTAATTACTAAGACTTGAAAAATTATACGTTTACTCTATGATTCATGACCTGTGTGATATTTCCCTTTTCTAATTTACTCTCTTTTAAATGGATTGAAAAGAATTTTTACTTAACGGTTAAACTAAAAAAAAAATTCTCCATGTTGAAAATTTAGTTTCCCACTCATACAATTCTATCTTATACCTCCATGGCTTTGAATAGCCTTTCTCCTGTTCTAGAATTCTCTATATTCCCATCTCTACCTTGTAGAATGCCTAGACATGTTTTAAGACTTAACTCCATTTCCACCTATATTGGTGCCAATACTGATTCCTCCTTCCCCTAGTTGGTTGGCTATCCCTGATTACTTCATATTGTATGTAGCTTGTATTTACTTATTTGTATACATGTTTTCTCTCAGTAAAATTAAAGCTCATTGAGGATAGGAATTATTTGATTTCATTTTATCCCCAGCAACTAGCATAATACTTCACATATAGTAGGTGCTTAATAAGCACTTATTGAATAAAATTGAATTGAAGCTATTAAATAACTAGTATGTTCTTTTGGTCTGAATTTAGTGTTTTATTGATATAAAATATTCTCCATCTGAGAAAATTCTCTCCTCTAATATAAACCTCAATTAATCAGTCAACAATCATTTAAAAATGCCTACCATGTATCAAGCACTGTATACATAATGAGAATATGAAGATAAAAGTGAAACATATTTGGACCTGTTCCATACTTTTTCATGTTAGAAAATTGCCTGGGACATTGAGATTTTAGGTGATGATCTCAGAATCACATCCAATTATGTGTCATAGGCAAAAACTAAATCCAGGTCTTCCTGACTCTGAGTCTGGCTCCCTATACACTAAGCCACACTGCCTTTACTAAGGGAAAAGAAGAGAAGTAAACAACGATTTATTGAGCTCTATGTGCCATGCATTGTGTTAGGCACTTTATAAATATCATCATTTAATCTTCACAACAACTTGGGAGGTAGGTACTATTACTATTCCCGTTTTTACATGGTAATAGCTTTTCAGGTTCTTTTTTATGTTGTTTGCTCATTTTTCAAGCATAATTTTTACTTTGAACTTTATGTTGAAGTTGGGGTCTGCTTACCTAGGGGTGGAGAGGCATTGTCCCAAGCTTCAGGCTTTCCATGCTGCTATTTTCAGAGTTTGTTCTGGGCCTCTGCAGTCTGTTGTGCTTCTAAAGTGGTGTGATCCAGGGAATAATGGGTTTACTGTTCTCCTGGTCTATATTCTGGTCTTTACCTAAAAAGGCCTCCTACCCCCTCCAGTCATAAGCACTAGTGCTTCTCCTGACATTGGAACTATGACCAGGTCTCTTGCTTTCATGCAGTCACAAACACTAGCGTTCCTCTCCATTTTACAAATGCAACCAAGGCCTCTATTCTTTTGTGACAGACTACAAGTACTCCTCTCTGCCCTTGTGCTGTGACCCAGAACTGCTTACAGGTAAGAGAGTTGCAAATCAGCACCAGATGTACACAGGGCCAGCAAAAATCTTCTGTTATGTCTTTCTAATCAGTTGTATGACACCCCCACCCCAGGTTCCACTACATCTGAACTGAGAACTCCCCAAGCTGCTGCTGCACTCCCATTGTTGTTACAGTGGCCCACCACTGGTGCATCTGGTGAGCTCGAGCTGGCTTCTACCTTGGTTTTACCAAACTCTCCTCTGGACCTCTTAAGTTGTCTTAGGCTAGAAAAATGTCTCCCTCTGATTTTTTGTTGGCTCTGCCGCTCCAAAATTTGATTTGAGGATTATTTTACATTTTCTTCAGGTAGAATGTTTGGAGTTCAACTGAGTTGATGCTTATACTCTCCTACCTTGGCTCCGCCTCCATGCAATCATCTTGATTCGGTTGTTTCCATGAGCAAAAGGTACTTGGTATCATCACCAAATGTCAGAGTTAATTATATTAGCATAGAAACTGGGCCATGAAATGGCCTGTATCAGCAGAGGCAGGATGTTAGCATTCACCAGACATTGCTAACAAGTTATATATGCTACTTGCAATGAAGCCTATGGCAAGTCAAATCAGTCTGTCCATATGTTCCTTCAATTGTTACCACCAACTACTGTGGTCCCCTGATCTTTGAGATTGAGCTGATCATTAGTCAGGATAGCCAAGACCTTCTGGTTGACTGCTACTGTCAGCTGTCAGGAAGAGGACTTAATTGGGTGTGTGCCTCTCTGTACAGTTAAATCCCTAGCATGTACATGATGTTCAGATAGCTCTTAAAGGACTGATGAGTCAGAAAGGCCATCGAGGATCTGCAAAATGACATGTTTTTGCTTTGCTCACCACAAATAGAATCTTGATGTGTCTAATTGTGAGGGTTTTTCCTCATAGTAAACCTGTATCGTTAACTCTTTTTCTGTTACTATCATGTAATTTTAATTTTTAATTCTTCTCATGAGGAGCCAAGACAACAAGTTGGATCCCACTTCCTCAAGAAAATTCTTCAAATGTTTGAATGTAGATGTCATATCACCTCTAGATCTTCTCTTCTTCAAATACCCAAATCCTTCCAATGATCTTGTCATGGAACATTTGCAATTTTCTTCCCCAGTCTTGTTTCACTTCTCAGTTTATTAATGACTTTCCAAAATGTAACATGAAGAAATGAACACAATAATCTAGATGTTGTCTGACCAGAGCAGAATATAAGGATATTGCCACCTACCTCATTCTGAGTGCTATACTTCTATGAATTTAGCCTAAGTTTGTATTACTTCATTAAATCATCTTTTAATGACTTGTTGTGGCATGGAGTTGACATACTAAAGTACAGAAATGAAAAAGTCTTTTAGCTTCTTCTGAGTTAGGATGGAATGTGATAGG
Organism: Vombatus ursinus; assembly: GCF_900497805.2. Taxonomy (NCBI): domain Eukaryota; kingdom Metazoa; phylum Chordata; class Mammalia; order Diprotodontia; family Vombatidae; genus Vombatus; species Vombatus ursinus. The sequence continues at coordinate 16,283,121 of NW_020954557.1, forward strand.
ATAAAGAAGTTCATCACTTCTTGATCTTGAACCATCTTTTCCATTTTCTCTTATATTTATGTAAGGAACCATGGTACTATGGAAACAACATTGACTTTGGAACAAAAGTACCTTTGTTGGAATTTGGTCCTTCAATTTAATACCTGTATCATCTTGGCAAATCATTTCACTTCTCTCAGCCTCATTTTCTTCAACTATTAAAAAAAGAGGCTTGAACTAATTGACCTTTAAGATACTTTTAAGATCTAGGTCTATGAATTGATGATCCCATCATCTATTTTCCCCTTCATCCTCTGTACTACACTGAAAATTCTGTGAGGATAAGGATTATATATTTTTTAAAATTTTTATTAATTTTTGGTTTTCAACATTCACTTCAACAATATTTTGAGTTTCAAATTTTCTCACCATTTCATCCCTTCCCCCACCCCAAGATGGCATGCATTCTGTATACCTCTTCTCCTAATCTGCCCTCCCTTCTATCTCACCCCCCTTCTCTTATCTCCTTCACCTTCTATTTTCCTATAAGGCTGGATAGATTTCTATACCCCATTTCCTGTATTTCTTATTTCCCAGTTGCATGTGAAAACAATTTTTAACATGTGTTTTTAAAACTTTGGGTTCCAAATTTTCTCCCTTCCTCCCTCCCCACCCACCTTCATTGAAAAGGCAAACAACTCAATACAGGTTATACATGTGTAGTCATGCAAAACACTTCCATAGTAGTCATGTTGTGAAAAACTAAGTATATTTCCCTTCATCCTATCTCACCTCCATTTATTCTATTCTCTCTTTTGACCCTGTGCTTCCTCAGAAGTGCTTGTTTCTGATTACCCCCTCCCTCAATCTGCCCTCTCGTCTATCATCCCCCTGTTCTCTTGTTCCCTTCCACCCTATTTTCCTGTAGAGTAAGATAGATTTTCATACCCAATTGAGTGTGTATGTTATTCCCTCCTTAAGCCAAATCCTATGAGAATAAAATTCACTCATTCCCTCTCACCTTCCCCTGTTTCCCCTCCCCTGTCAGAGCCTTTTCTTTTCTGGTTTTTTTTGTGAGATAATTTACCCCATTCTACCTCTCCCTTTCTCCTTCTCCCAGTATAATTCTCTCTCACCCCTTAATTTTATTCTCCAGATATTACCCCTTCATCTTCAACTCACCCTGTGCCCTCTATCTATCTGTCTGTCTATCTATCTATCTATCTATCTATCTATCTATCTATCTATCTATCT